>NW_027193862.1:0-225679 GCF_032444005.1 Ranitomeya imitator | reverse complement strand
GGCTTAAGGCTTGGGCACAAGTGCAGTGCTGGCTAGGATCAAGGCAGGGGGCACAAGTGCTGGCTAGGCTTAAGGCATGGGCACAAGTGCAGGCTAGGCTTAAGACCTGGGCACAAGTGCGGGCTAGGCTTAAGGCCTGGGCACAAGTGCGGGCTAGGCTTAAGGCCTGGGCACAAGTGCGGGCTAGGCTTAAGGCCGGGGCACAAGTGAGGGCTAGGCTTAAGGCAGGGGCACAAGTGCGGGCTTGGCTTAAGGCCTGGACACAAGTGCGGGCTTGGCTTAAGGCAGGGGCACAAGTGCGGGCTAGGCTTAAGGCCGGGGCACAAGTGCGGGCTAGGCTTAAGGCCGGGGCACAAGTGCGGGCTAAGCTTAAGGCAGGGGCACAAGTGTGGGCTAGGATTAAGGCCTGGGCACAAGTGCGGGCTAGGCTTAAGTCCTGAGCTCAAGTGCGGGCTAGGCTTAAGGCCTGGGCACAAGTGCGGGCTTGGCTTAAGGCAGGGGCACAAGTGCGGGCTTGGCTTAAAGCAGGGGCACAAGTGCGGGCTAGGCTTAAGGCAGGGGCACAAGTGCGGGCTAGGCTTAAGGCCGGGGCACAAGTGAGGGCTAGGCTTAAGGCAGGGGCACAAGTGCGGGCTTGGCTTAAGGCCGGGGCACAAGTGCGGGCTAGGCTTAAGGCAGGGGCACAAGTGCGGGCTAGGCTTAAGGCCGGGGCACAAGTGCGGGCTAGGCTTAAGGCCTGGGCACAAGTGCGGGCTAGGCTTAAGGACTGGGCACAAGTGCAGGCTAGGCTTAAGGCCTGGGCACAAGTGCAGTGCTGGCTAGAATCAAGGCAGGGGGCACAAGTGCTGGATATTCTTAAGGCATGGGCACAAGTGCGGGCTAGGCTTAAGGCCTGGGCACAAGTGTGGGCTAGGCTTAAGGCCGGGGCACAAGTACGGGCTAGGCTTAAGGCCTGGGCAGTCCGGGCTAGGCTTAAGGCCTGGGCACAAGTGCGGGCTAGGCTTAAAGCCTGGGCACAAGTGCAGTGCTGGCTAGGATCAAGGAAGGGGGCACAAAGCTTAAGGCCTGGGCATAAGTGCGGGCTAGGCTTAAGGCCTGGGCACAAGTGCGGGCTAGGCTTAAGGCCTGGGCACAAGTGCGGGCTAGGCTTAAAGGGACACTGTCACCTGAATTTGGAGGGAACAATCTTCAGCCATTGATGCAGGATTTTGGGGTTTTTGATTCACCCTTTCCTTACCCGCTGGCTGCATGCTGGCTGCAATATTGGATTGAAGTTAATTCTCTGTCCTCCGTAATACATGCGTGCACAAACCAATCTTGCCTTGCGCAGGCATGTACTATGGAGGACAGAGAATGAACTTCAATCCAATATTGCAGCCAGCATGCAGCCAGCGGGTAAGGAAAGGATGAATCAAAATCCCCAAAACCCCGCCTCCATGGCTGAAGATTGTTCCCTCCAAATTCAGGTGACAGTGTCCCTTTAAGGCCTGGGCACAAGTGCGGGCTAGGCTTAAGGCCTGGGCACAAGTGCGGGCTAGGCTTTAGGCCTGGGCACAAGTGCGGGCTTGGCTTAAGGCAGGGGCACAAGTGCGGGCTTGGCTTAAGGCCTGGACACAAGTGCGGGCTTGGCTTAAGGCAGGGGCACAAGTGCGGGCTAGGCTTAAGGCCGGGGCACAAGTGCGGGCTAGGCTTAAGGCCGTGGCACAAGTGCGGGCTAGGCTTAAGGCCGGGGCACAAGTGCGGGCTAGGATTAAGGCCTGGGCACAAGTGCGGGCTAGGCTTAAGGCCTGAGCTCAAGTGCGGGCTAGGCTTAAGGCCTGGGCACAAGTGCGGGCTTGGCTTAAGGCAGGGGCACAAGTGCGGGCTTGGCTTAAAGCAGGGGCACAAGTGCGGGCTAGGCTTAAGGCAGGGGCACAAGTGCGGGCTAGGCTTAAGGCCGGGGCACAAGTGAGGGCTAGGCTTAAGGCAGGGGCACAAGTGCGGGCTTGGCTTAAGGCCGGGGCACAAGTGCGGGCTAGGCTTAAGGCAGGGGCACAAGTGCGGGCTAGGCTTAAGGCCGGGGCACAAGTGCGGGCTAGACTTAAGGCCTGGGCACAAGTGCGGGCTAGGCTTAAGGACTGGGCACAAGTGCAGGCTAGGCTTAAGGCCTGGGCACAAGTGCAGTGCTGGCTAGAATCAAGGCAGGGGGCACAAGTGCTGGATATTCTTAAGGCATGGGCACAAGTGCGGGCTAGGCTTAAGGCCTGGGCACAAGTGCGGGCTAGGCTTAAGGCCGGGGCACAAGTGCGGGCTAGGCTTAAGGCCTGGGCATAAGTCCGGGCTAGGCTTAAGGCCTGGGCACAAGTGCGGGCTAGGCTTAAAGCCTGGGCACAAGTGCAGTGCTGGCTAGGATCAAGGAAGGGGGCACAAAGCTTAAGGCCTGGGCATAAGTGCGGGCTAGGCTTAAGGCCTGGGCACAAGTGCGGGCTAGGCTTAAGGCCTGGGCACAAGTGCGGGCTAGGCTTAAAGGGACACTGTCACCTGAATTTGGAGGGAACAATCTTCAGCCATTGATGCAGGATTTTGGGGTTTTTGATTCACTCTTTCCTTACCCGCTGGCTGCATGCTGGCTGCAATATTGGATTGAAGTTAATTCTCTGTCCTCCGTAGTACATGCGTGCACAAACCAATCTTGCCTTGCGCAGGCATGTACTATGGAGGACAGAGAATGAACTTCAATCCAATATTGCAGCCAGCATGCAGCCAGCGGGTAAGGAAAGGATGAATCAAAATCCCCAAAACCCCGCCTCCATGGCTGAAGATTGTTCCCTCCAAATTCAGGTGACAGTGTCCCTTTAAGGCCTGGGCACAAGTGCGGGCTAGGCTTAAGGCCTGGGCACAAGTGCGGGCTAGGCTTAAGGCCTGGGCACAAGTGCGGGCTAGGCATAAGGCATGGGCACAAGTGCAGTGCTGGCTAAGATCAAGGCAGGGGGCACAAGTGCTGGCTAGGTTTAAGGCCTGGGCACAAGTGCGGGCTAGGCTTAAGGCCTGGGCACAAGTGCGGGCTAGGCTTATGGCATGGGCACAAGTGCAGTGCTGGCTAGGATCGAGGCAGGGGGCACAAGTGCTGGATAGACTTAAGGCATGGGCACAAGTGCGGGCTAGGCTTAAGGCCTGGGCACAAGTGCAGGCTAGGCTTAAGGCCTGGGCACAAGTACGGGCTAGGCTTAAAGGGACACTGTCATCTGAATTTGGAGGGAACAATCTTCAGCCATTGAGGCGGGGTTTTGGGGTTTTTGATTCACCCTTTCCTTACCCGCTGGCTGCATGCTGGCTGCAATATTGGATTGAAGTTCATTCTCTGTCCTCTGTAGTACATGCGTGCACAAGCCAATCTTGCCTAGCGCAGGCATGTACTATGGAGGACAGAGAATGAACTTCAATCCAATATTGCAGCCAGCATGCAGCCAGCGGGTAAGGAAAGGGTGAATCAAAAACCCCAAAACCCCGCCTCCATGGCTGAAGATTGTTCCCTCCAAATTCAGGTGACAGTGTCCCTTTAAGGCCTGGGCACAAGTGCGGGCTAGGCTTAAGGCCTGAGCACAAGTGCGGGCTAGGCTTAAGGCCTGGGCACAAGTGCGGGCTAGGCTTAAGGCCTGGGCACAAGTGCGGGCTAGGCTTAAGGCCTGGGCACAAGTGCGGGCTAGGCTTAAGGCCTGGGCACTAGTGCGGGCTAGGCTTAAGGCCTGGGCACAAGTGCGGGCTAGGCTTAAGGCCTGGGCACAAGTGCGGGCTAGGCTTAAGGCCTGGGCACAAGTGCGGGCTAGGCTTAAGGCCTGGGCACAAGTGCGGGCTTGGCTTAAGGCAGGGGCACAAGTGCGGGCTTGGCTTAAGGCAGGGGCAAAGTGCGGGCTTGGCTTAAGGCAGGGGCACAAGTGCGGGCTTGGCTTAAGGCCAGGGCACAAGTGCGGGCTAGGCTTAATGCCTGGGCACAAGTGCGGGCTAGGCTTAAGGCCTTGGCACAAGTGCGGGCTAGGCTTAAGGCCTGGGCACAAGTGCAGGCTAGGCTTAAGGCCTGGGCACAAGTGCAGTGCTGGCTAGAATCAAGGCAGGGGGCACAAGTGCTGGCTAGGCTCAAGGCATGGGCACAAGTGCGGGCTAGGCTTATGGAATGGGCACAAGTGCGGGCTAGGCTTAAGGCCTGGGCACAAGTGCAGTGCTGGCAAGGATCAAGGCAGGGGGCACAAGTGCTGGCTAGGCTTAAGGCATGGGCACAAGTGCAGGCTATGCTTAAGACCTGGGCATAAGTGCGGGCTAGGCTTAAGGCCTGGGCACAAGTGCGGGCTAGGCTTAAGGCCTGAGCACAAGTGCGGGCTAGGCTTTAGGCCTGGGCACAAGTGCGTGCTTGGCTTAAGGCAGGGGCACAAGTGCGGGCTTGGCTTAAAGCAGGGGCACAAGTGCAGGCTAGGCTTAAGGCAGGGGCACAAGTGCAGGCTAGGCTTAAGGCAGGGGCACAAGTGCGGGCTAGGCTTAAGGCAGGGGCACATGTGCGGGATAGGCTTAAGGCCGGGGCACAAGTGCGGGCTAGGATTAAGGCCTGGGCACAAGTGCGGGCTAGGCTTAAGGCCTGAGCACAAGTGCGGGCTACGCTTAAGGCCTGGGCACAAGTGCGGGCTTGGCTTAAGGCAGGGGCACAAGTATGGGCTTGGCTTAAAGCAGGGGCACAAGTGCGGGCTAGGCTTAAGGCAGGGGCACAAGTGCGGGCTAGGCTTAAGGCCGGGGCACAAGTGAGGGCTAGGCTTAAGGCAGGGGCACAAGTGTGGGCTTGGCTTAAGGCCGGGGCACAAGTGCGGGCTAGTCTTAAGGCAGGGGCACAAGTGCGGGCTAGGCTTAAGGCCGGGGCACAAGTGCGGGCTAGGCTTAAGGCCTGGGCACAAGTGCGGGCTAGGCTTAAGGACTGGGCACAAGTGCAGTGCTGGCTAGGATCAAGGCAGGGGGCACAAGTGCTGGCAAGGCTTAAGGCATGGGCACAAGTGCAGGCTAGGCTTAAGGCATGGGCACAAGTGCAGTGCTGGCTAGGATCAAGGCAGGGGGCACAAGTGCTGGATAGGCTTAAGGCATGGGCACAAGTGCGGGCTACGCTTAAGGCCTGGGCACAAATGCGGGCTAGGCTTAAGGCATGGGCACAAGTGCAGTGATGGCTAGTATCAAAGCAGGGGGCACAAGTGCGGGCTAGGCATAATGCCTGGGCACAAGTGCGGGCTAGGCTTAAGGCCTGGGCACAAGTGCGGGCTAGGCTTAAGGCCTGGGCACAAGTGCGGGCTAGGCTTAAGGCCTGGGCACAAGTGCAGTGTTGGCTAGAATCAAGGCAGGGGGCACAAGTGCTGGCTAGGCTCAAGGCATGGGCACAAGTGCGGGCTAGGCTTAAGGAATGGGCACAAGTGCGGGCTAGGCTTAAGTCCTGGGCACAAGTGCGGGCTAGGCTTAAGGCTTGGGCACAAGTGCAGTGCTGGCTAGGATCAAGGCAGGGGGCACAAGTGCTGGCTAGGCTTAAGGCATGGGCACAAGTGCAGGCTAGGCTTAAGACCTGGGCACAAGTGCGGGCTAGGCTTAAGGCCTGGGCACAAGTGCGGGCTAGGCTTAAGGCCTGGGCACAAGTGCGGGCTAGGCTTAAGGCCTGAGCACAAGTGCGGGCTAGGCTTTAGGCCTTGGCACAAGTGCGGGCTTGGCTTAAGGCAGGGGCACAAGTGCGGGCTTGGCTTAAAGCAGGGGCACAAGTGCGGGCTTGGCTTAAGGCAGGGGCACAAGTGCGGGCTTGGCTTTAGGCAGGGGCACAAGTGCGGGCTTCGCTTAAGGCAGGGGCACAAGTGCGGGCTTGGCTTAAGGCAGGGGAACAAGTGCGGGCTTGGCTTAAGGCCAGGGCACAAGTGCGGGCTAGGCTTAATGCCTGGGCACAAGTGCGGGCTAGGCTTAAGGCCTGGGCACAAGTGCGGGCTAGGCTTAAGGCCTGGGCACAAGTGCAGGCTAGGCTTAAGGCCTGGGCACAAGTGCAGTGCTGGCTAGAATCAAGGCAGGGGGCACAAGTGCTGGCTAGGCTCAAGGCATGGGCACAAGTGCGGGCTAGGCTTAAGGAATGGGCACAAGTGCGGGCTAGGCTTAAGTCCTGGGCACAAGTGCGGGCTAGGCTTAAGGCCTGGGCACAAGTGCAGTGCTGGCAAGGATCAAGGCAGGGGGCACAAGTGCTGGCTAGGCTTAAGGCATGGGCACAAGTGCAGGCTAGGCTTAAGACCTGGGCACAAGTGCGGGCTAGGCTTAAGGCCTGGGCACAAGTGCGGGCTAGGCTTAAGGCCTGAGCACAAGTGCGGGCTAGGCTTTAGGCCTGGGCACAAGTGCGGGCTTGGCTTAAGGCAGGGGCACAAGTGCGGGCTTGGCTTAAAGCAGGGGCACAAGTGCGGGCTAGGCTTAAGGCAGGGGCACAAGTGCGGGCTAGGCTTAAGGCCGGGGCACAAGTGAGGGCTAGGCTTAAGGCAGGGGCACAAGTGCGGGCTTGGCTTAAGGCCGGGGCACAAGTGCGGGCTAGGCTTAAGGCAGGGGCACAAGTGCGGGCTAGGCTTAAGGCCGGGGCACAAGTGCGGGCTAGACTTAAGGCCTGGGCACAAGTGCGGGCTAGGCTTAAGGACTGGGCACAAGTGCAGGCTAGGCTTAAGGCCTGGGCACAAGTGCAGTGCTGGCTAGAATCAAGGCAGGGGGCACAAGTGCTGGATATTCTTAAGGCATGGGCACAAGTGCGGGCTAGGCTTAAGGCCTGGGCACAAGTGCGGGCTAGGCTTAAGGCCGGGGCACAAGTGCGGGCTAGGCTTAAGGCCTGGGCATAAGTCCGGGCTAGGCTTAAGGCCTGGGCACAAGTGCGGGCTAGGCTTAAAGCCTGGGCACAAGTGCAGTGCTGGCTAGGATCAAGGAAGGGGGCACAAAGCTCAAGGCCTGGGCATAAGTGCGGGCTAGGCTTAAGGCCTGGGCACAAGTGCGGGCTAGGCTTAAGGCCTGGGCACAAGTGCGGGCTAGGCTTAAAGGGACACTGTCACCTGAATTTGGAGGGAACAATCTTCAGCCATTGATGCAGGATTTTGGGGTTTTTGATTCACTCTTTCCTTACCCGCTGGCTGCATGCTGGCTGCAATATTGGATTGAAGTTAATTCTCTGTCCTCCGTAGTACATGCGTGCACAAACCAATCTTGCCTTGCGCAGGCATGTACTATGGAGGACAGAGAATGAACTTCAATCCAATATTGCAGCCAGCATGCAGCCAGCGGGTAAGGAAAGGATGAATCAAAATCCCCAAAACCCCGCCTCCATGGCTGAAGATTGTTCCCTCCAAATTCAGGTGACAGTGTCCCTTTAAGGCCTGGGCACAAGTGCGGGCTAGGCTTAAGGCCTGGGCACAAGTGCGGGCTAGGCTTAAGGCCTGGGCACAAGTGCGGGCTAGGCATAAGGCATGGGCACAAGTGCAGTGCTGGCTAAGATCAAGGCAGGGGGCACAAGTGCTGGCTAGGTTTAAGGCCTGGGCACAAGTGCGGGCTAGGCTTAAGGCCTGGGCACAAGTGCGGGCTAGGCTTATGGCATGGGCACAAGTGCAGTGCTGGCTAGGATCGAGGCAGGGGGCACAAGTGCTGGATAGACTTAAGGCATGGGCACAAGTGCGGGCTAGGCTTAAGGCCTGGGCACAAGTGCAGGCTAGGCTTAAGGCCTGGGCACAAGTACGGGCTAGGCTTAAAGGGACACTGTCATCTGAATTTGGAGGGAACAATCTTCAGCCATTGAGGCGGGGTTTTGGGGTTTTTGATTCACCCTTTCCTTACCCGCTGGCTGCATGCTGGCTGCAATATTGGATTGAAGTTCATTCTCTGTCCTCTGTAGTACATGCGTGCACAAGCCAATCTTGCCTAGCGCAGGCATGTACTATGGAGGACAGAGAATGAACTTCAATCCAATATTGCAGCCAGCATGCAGCCAGCGGGTAAGGAAAGGGTGAATCAAAAACCCCAAAACCCCGCCTCCATGGCTGAAGATTGTTCCCTCCAAATTCAGGTGACAGTGTCCCTTTAAGGCCTGGGCACAAGTGCGGGCTAGGCTTAAGGCCTGAGCACAAGTGCGGGCTAGGCTTAAGGCCTGGGCACAAGTGCGGGCTAGGCTTAAGGCCTGGGCACAAGTGCGGGCTAGGCTTAAGGCCTGGGCACAAGTGCGGGCTAGGCTTAAGGCCTGGGCACTAGTGCGGGCTAGGCTTAAGGCCTGGGCACAAGTGCGGGCTAGGCTTAAGGCCTGGGCACAAGTGCGGGCTAGGCTTAAGGCCTGGGCACAAGTGCGGGCTAGGCTTAAGGCCTGGGCACAAGTGCGGGCTTGGCTTAAGGCAGGGGCACAAGTGCGGGCTTGGCTTAAGGCAGGGGCAAAGTGCGGGCTTGGCTTAAGGCAGGGGCACAAGTGCGGGCTTGGCTTAAGGCCAGGGCACAAGTGCGGGCTAGGCTTAATGCCTGGGCACAAGTGCGGGCTAGGCTTAAGGCCTTGGCACAAGTGCGGGCTAGGCTTAAGGCCTGGGCACAAGTGCAGGCTAGGCTTAAGGCCTGGGCACAAGTGCAGTGCTGGCTAGAATCAAGGCAGGGGGCACAAGTGCTGGCTAGGCTCAAGGCATGGGCACAAGTGCGGGCTAGGCTTATGGAATGGGCACAAGTGCGGGCTAGGCTTAAGGCCTGGGCACAAGTGCAGGCTATGCTTAAGACCTGGGCATAAGTGCGGGCTAGGCTTAAGGCCTGGGCACAAGTGCGGGCTAGGCTTAAGGCCTGAGCACAAGTGCGGGCTAGGCTTTAGGCCTGGGCACAAGTGCGTGCTTGGCTTAAGGCAGGGGCACAAGTGCGGGCTTGGCTTAAAGCAGGGGCACAAGTGCAGGCTAGGCTTAAGGCAGGGGCACAAGTGCAGGCTAGGCTTAAGGCAGGGGCACAAGTGCAGGCTAGGCTTAAGGCAGGGGCACATGTGCGGGATAGGCTTAAGGCCGGGGCACAAGTGCGGGCTAGGATTAAGGCCTGGGCACAAGTGCGGGCTAGGCTTAAGGCCTGAGCACAAGTGCGGGCTACGCTTAAGGCCTGGGCACAAGTGCGGGCTTGGCTTAAGGCAGGGGCACAAGTGTGGGCTTGGCTTAAAGCAGGGACACAAGTGCGGGCTAGGCTTAAGGCAGGGGCACAAGTGCGGGCTAGGCTTAAGGCCGGGGCACAAGTGAGGGCTAGGCTTAAGGCAGGGGCACAAGTGTGGGCTTGGCTTAAGGCCGGGGCACAAGTGCGGGCTAGTCTTAAGGCAGGGGCACAAGTGCGGGCTAGGCTTAAGGCCGGGGCACAAGTGCGGGCTAGGCTTAAGGCCTGGGCACAAGTGCGGGCTAGGCTTAAGGACTGGGCACAAGTGCAGTGCTGGCTAGGTTCAAGGCAGGGGGCACAAGTGCTGGCAAGGCTTAAGGCATGGGCACAAGTGCAGGCTAGGCTTAAGGCATGGGCACAAGTGCAGTGCTGGCTAGGATCAAGGCAGGGGGCACAAGTGCTGGATAGGCTTAAGGCATGGGCACAAGTGCGAGCTACGCTTAAGGCCTGGGCACAAATGCGGGCTAGGCTTAAGGCATGGGCACAAGTGCAGTGATGGCTAGTATCAAAGCAGGGGGCACAAGTGCGGGCTAGGCATAATGCCTGGGCACAAGTGCGGGCTAGGCTTAAGGCCTGGGCACAAGTGCGGGCTAGGCTTAAGGCCTGGGCACAAGTGCGGGCTAGGCTTAAGGCCTGGGCACAAGTGCAGTGTTGGCTAGAATCAAGGCAGGGGGCACAAGTGCTGGCTAGGCTCAAGGCATGGGCACAAGTGCGGGCTAGGCTTAAGGAATGGGCACAAGTGCGGGCTAGGCTTAAGTCCTGGGCACAAGTGCGGGCTAGGCTTAAGGCTTGGGCACAAGTGCAGTGCTGGCTAGGATCAAGGCAGGGGGCACAAGTGCTGGCTAGGCTTAAGGCATGGGCACAAGTGCAGGCTAGGCTTAAGACCTGGGCACAAGTGCGGGCTAGGCTTAAGGCCTGGGCACAAGTGCGGGCTAGGCTTAAGGCCTGGGCACAAGTGCGGGCTAGGCTTAAGGCCTGAGCACAAGTGCGGGCTAGGCTTTAGGCCTTGGCACAAGTGCGGGCTTGGCTTAAGGCAGGGGCACAAGTGCGGGCTTGGCTTAAAGCAGGGGCACAAGTGCGGGCTTGGCTTAAGGCAGGGGCACAAGTGCGGGCTTGGCTTTAGGCAGGGGCACAAGTGCGGGCTTCGCTTAAGGCAGGGGCACAAGTGCGGGCTTGGCTTAAGGCAGGGGAACAAGTGCGGGCTTGGCTTAAGGCCAGGGCACAAGTGCGGGCTAGGCTTAATGCCTGGGCACAAGTGCGGGCTAGGCTTAAGGCCTGGGCACAAGTGCGGGCTAGGCTTAAGGCCTGGGCACAAGTGCAGGCTAGGCTTAAGGCCTGGGCACAAGTGCAGTGCTGGCTAGAATCAAGGCAGGGGGCACAAGTGCTGGCTAGGCTCAAGGCATGGGCACAAGTGCGGGCTAGGCTTAAGGAATGGGCACAAGTGCGGGCTAGGCTTAAGTCCTGGGCACAAGTGCGGGCTAGGCTTAAGGCCTGGGCACAAGTGCAGTGCTGGCAAGGATCAAGGCAGGGGGCACAAGTGCTGGCTAGGCTTAAGGCATGGGCACAAGTGCAGGCTAGGCTTAAGACCTGGGCACAAGTGCGGGCTAGGCTTAAGGCCTGGGCACAAGTGCGGGCTAGGCTTAAGGCCTGAGCACAAGTGCGGGCTAGGCTTTAGGCCTGGGCACAAGTGCGGGCTTGGCTTAAGGCAGGGGCACAAGTACGGGCTTGGCTTAAAGCAGGGGCACAAGTGCAGGCTAGGCTTAAGGCAGGGGCACAAGTGCGGGCTAGGCTTAAGGCAGGGGCACGAGTGCGGGCTTGGCTTAAGGCAGGGGCACAAGTGCGGGCTTGGCTTAAAGCAGGGGCACAAGTGCAGGCTAGGCTTAAGGCAGGGGCACAAGTGCGGGCTAGGCTTAAGGCAGGGGCACAAGTGCGGGCTAGGCTTAAGACCTGGGCACAAGTGCGGGCTAGGCTTAAGTCCTGGGCACAAGTGCTGGCTAGGCTTAAGGCCAGGGCACAAGTGCGGGCTAGGCTTAATGCCTGGGCACAAGTGCGGGCTAGGCTTAAGGCCTGGGCACAAGTGCGGGCTAGGCTTAAGGCCTGGGCACAAGTGCGGGCTAGGCTTAAGGCCTGGGCACAAGTGCGGGCTAGGCTTAAGGCCTGAGCACAAGTGCGGGCTAGGCTTTAGGCCTGGGCACAAGTGCGGGCTTGGCTTAAGGCAGGGGCACAAGTGCGGGCTTGGCTTAAAGCAGGGGCACAAGTGCAGGCAAGCCTTAAGGCAGGGGCACAAGTGCGGGCTAGGCTTAAGGCCAGGGCACAAGTGCGGGCTAGGCTTAATGCCTGGGCACAAGTGCGGGCTAGGCTTAAGGCCTGGGCACAAGTGCGGGCTAGGCTTAAGGCCTGGGCACAAGTGCAGTGCTGGCTAGAATCAAGGCACGGGGCACAAGTGCTGGCTAGGCTCAAGGCATGGGCACATGTGCGGGCTAGGCTTAAGGAATGGGCACAAGTGCGGGCTAGGCTTAAGTCCTGGGCACAAGTGCGGGCTAGGCTTAAGGCCTGGGCACAAGTGCAGTGCTGGCTAGGATCAAGGCAGGGTGCACAAGTGCTGGCTAGGCTTAAGGCATGGGCACAAGAGCAGGCTAGGCTTAAGACCTGGGCACAAGTGCGGGCTAGGCTTAAGGCCTGGGCACAAGTGCGGGCTAGGCTTAAGGCCTGGGCACAAGTGCGGGCTAGGCTTAAGGCCTGAGCACAAGTGCGGGCTAGGCTTTAGGCCTGGGCACAAGTGCGGGCTGGGCTTAAGGCAGGGGCACATGTGTGGGCTTGGCTTAAAGCAGGGGCACAAGTGCAGGCTAGGCTTAAGGCCTGGGCACAAGTGCAGTGCTGGCTAGAATCAAGGCAGAGGGCACAAGTGCTGGCTAGGCTCATGGCATGGGCACAAGTGTGGGCTAGGCTTAAGGAATGGGCACAAGTGCGGGCTAGGCTTAAGTCCTGGGCACAAGTGCGGGCTAGGTTTAAGACCTGGGCACAAGTGCGGGCTAGGCTTAAGGCCTGGGCACAAGTGCGGGCTAGGCTTAAGGCATGGGCACAAGTGCGGGCTAGGCTTAAGGCCTGAGCACAAGTGCAGGCTAGGTTTTAGGCCTGGGCACAAGTGCGGGCTTGGCTTAAGGCAGGGGCACAAGTGCGGGCTTGGCTTAAAGCAGGGGCACAAGTGCAGGCTAGGCTTAAGGCAGGGGCACAAGTGCGGGCTTGGCTTAAGGCCAGGGCACAAGTGCGGGCTAGGCTTAATGCCTGGGCACAAGTGCGGGCTAGGCTTAAGGCCTGGGCACAAGTGCGGGCTAGGCTTAAGGCCTGGGCACAAGTGCAGGCTAGGCTTAAGGCCTGGGCACAAGTGCAGTGCTGGCTAGAATCAAGGCAGGGGGCACAAGTGCTGGCTAGGCTCAAGGCATGGGCACAAGTGCGGGCTAGGCTTAAGGAATGGGCACAAGTGAGGGCTAGGCTTAAGTCCTGGGCACAAGTGCGGGCTAGGCTTAAGGCCTGGGCACAAGTGCAGTGCTGGCTAGGATCAAGGCAGGGGGCACAAGTGCTGGCTAGGCTTAAGGCATGGGCACAAGTGAAGGCTAGGCTTAAGACCTGGGCACAAGTGCGGGCTAGGCTTAAGGCCTGGGCACTAGTGCGGGCTAGGCTTAAGGCCTGGGCACAAGTGCGGGCTAGGCTTAAGGCCTGAGCACAAGTGCGGGCTAGGCTTTAGGCCTGGGCACAAGTGCGGGCTTGGCTTAAGGCAGGGGCACAAGTGCGGGCTTGGCTTAAATGCAGGGGCACAAGTGCAGGCTAGGCTTAAGGCAGGGGCACAAGTGCGGGCTAGGCTTAAGGCAGGGGCACAAGTGCGGGATAGGCTTAAGGCAGGGGCACAAGTGCGGGATAGGCTTAAGGCCGGGGCACAAGTGCGGGCTAGGATTAAAGCCTGGGCACAAGTGCGGGCTAGGCTTAAGGCCTGAGCACAAGTGCGGGCTAGGCTTAAGGCCTGGGCACAAGTGCGGGCTTGGCTTAAGGCAGGGGCACAAGTGCGGGCTTGGCTTAAAGCAGGGGCACAAGTGCGGGCTAGGCTTAAGGCAGGGGCACAAGTGCGGGCTAGGCTTAAGGCCGGGGCACAAGTGAGGGCTAGGCTTAAGGCAGGGGCACAAGTGCGGGCTTGGCTTAAGGCCGGGGCACAAGTGCGGGCTAGGCTTAAGGCAGGGGCACAAGTGCGGGCTAGGCTTAAGGCCGGGGCACAAGTGCGGGCTAGGCTTAAGGCCTGGGCACAAGTGCGGGCTAGGCTTAAGGACTGGGCACAAGTGCAGGCTAGGCTTAAGGCCTGGGCACAAGTGCAGTGCTGGCTAGAATCAAGGCAGGGGGCAAAAGTGCTGGCTAGGCTCAAGGCATGGGCACAAGTGCGGGCTAGGCTTAAGGAATGGGCACAAGTGCGGGCTAGGCTTAAGGCCTGGGCCCAAGTGCTGGCTTGGCTTAAGGCAGGGGCACAAGTGAGGGCTTGGCTTAAGGCAGCGGCACAAGTGCGGGCTTGGCTGAATGCAGGGGCACAAGTGCGGGCTTGGCTAAAGGCAGGGGCACAAGTGCGGGCTTCGCTTAAGGCAGGGGCACAAGTGCGGGCTTCGCTTAAGGCAGGGGCACAAGTGCGGGCTTGGCTTAAGGCAGGGGCACAAGTGCGGGCTTGGCTTAAGGCAGGGGCACAAGTGCGGGCTAGGCTTAAGGCAGGGGCACAAGTGCGGGCTAGGCTTAAGGCCAGGGCACAAGTGCGGGCTAGGCTTAAGGCCTGGGCACAAGTGCGGGCTAGGCTTAAGGCCTGGGCACAAGTGCGGGCTAGGCTTAAGGCAGGAGCACAAGTGCAGTGCTGGCTAGGATCAAGGCAGGGGGCACAAGTGCTGGATATTCTTAAGGCATGGGCACAAGTGCGGGCTAGGCTTAAGGCCTGGGCACAAGTGCGGGCTTGGCTTAAGGCTGGGGCACAAGTGCGGGCTAGGCTTAAGGCCGGGGCACAAGTGCGGGCTAGGCTTAAGGCCTGGGCATAAGTCCGGGCTAGGCTTAAGGCCTGGGCACAAGTGCGGGCTAGGCTTAAAGCCTGGGCACAAGTGCAGTGCTGGCTAGGATCAAGGCAGGGGGCACAAGTGCTGGCTAGGCTTAAGGCCTGGGCCCAAGTGCGGGCTAGGCTTAAGGCCTGGGCACAAGTGCGGGCTAGGCTTAAGGCCTGGGCACAAGTGCAGTGCTGGCTAGGATCAAGGCAGGGGGCACAAGTGCTGGATAGGCTTTAGGCATGGGCACAAGTGCAGGCTAGGCTTAAGACCTGGGCACAAGTGCGGGCTAGGCTTAAGGCCTGGGCACAAGTGCGGGCTAGGCTTAAGGCATGGGCACAAGTGCGGGCTAGGCTTAAGGCCTGAGCACAAGTGCAGGCTAGACATTAGGCCTGGGCACAAGTGCGGGCTTGGCTTAAGGCAGGGGCACAAGTGCGGGCTTGGCTTAAAGCAGGGGCACAAGTGCAGGCTAGGCTTAAGGCAGGCGCACAAGTGCGGGCTTGGCTTAAGGCCAGGGCACAAGTGAGAGCTAGGCTTAATGCCTGGGCACAAGTGCGGGCTAGGCTTAAGGCCTGGGCACAAGTGCGGGCTAGGCTTAAGGCCTGGGCACAAGTGCAGGCTAGGCTTAAGGCCTGGGCACAAGTGCAGTGCTGGCTAGAATCAAGGCAAGGGGCACAAGTGCTGGCTAGGCTCAAGGCATGGGCACAAGGGCGGGCTAGGCTTAAGGAATGGGCACAAGTGCGGGCTAGGCTTAAGTCCTGGGCACAAGTGCGGGCTAGGCTTAAGGCCTGGGCACAAGTGCAGTGCTGGCTAGGATCAAGGCAGGGGGCACAAGTGCTGGCTAGGCTTAAGGCATGGGCACAAGTGCAGGCTAGGCTTAAGACTTGGGCACAAGTGCGGGCTGGGCTTAAGGCATGGGCACAAGTGCGGGCTAGGCTTAAGGCCTGGGCACAAGTGCGGGCTAGGCTTTAGGCCTGGGCACAAGTGCGGGCTTGGCTTAAGGCAGGGGCACAAGTGCGGGCTTGGCTTAAGGCCTGGACACAAGTGCGGGCTTGGCTTAAGGCAGGGGCACAAGTGCGGGCTAGGCTTAAGGCCGGGGCACAAGTGCGGGCTAGGCTTAAGGCCGGGGCACAAGTGCGGGCTAGGCTTAAGGCCGGGGCACAAGTGTGGGCTAGGATTAAGGCCTGGGCACAAGTGCGGGCTAGGCTTAAGTCCTGAGCTCAAGTGCGGGCTAGGCTTAAGGCCTGGGCACAAGTGCGGGCTTGGCTTAAGGCAGGGGCACAAGTGCGGGCTTGGCTTAAAGCAGGGGCACAAGTGCGGGCTAGGCTTAAGGCAGGGGCACAAGTGCGGGCTAGGCTTAAGGCCGGGGCACAAGTGAGGGCTAGGCTTAAGGCAGGGGCACAAGTGCGGGCTTGGCTTAAGGCCGGGGCACAAGTGCGGGCTAGGCTTAAGGCAGGGGCACAAGTGCGGGCTAGGCTTAAGGCCGGGGCACAAGTGCGGGCTAGGCTTAAGGCCTGGGCACAAGTGCGGGCTAGGCTTAAGGACTGGGCACAAGTGCAGGCTAGGCTTAAGGCCTGGGCACAAGTGCAGTGCTGGCTAGAATCAAGGCACGGGGCACAAGTGCTGGATATTCTTAAGGCATGGGCACAAGTGCGGGCTAGGCTTAAGGCCTGGGCACAAGTGCGGGCTAGGCTTAAGGCCGGGGCACAAGTGCGGGCTAGGCTTAAGGCCTGGGCATAAGTCCGGGCTAGGCTTAAGGCCTGGGCACAAGTGCGGGCTAGGCTTAAAGCCTGGGCACAAGTGCAGTGCTGGCTAGGATCAAGGAAGGGGGCACAAAGCTTAAGGCCTGGGCATAAGTGCGGGCTAGGCTTAAGGCCTGGGCACAAGTGCGGGCTAGGCTTAAGGCCTGGGCACAAGTGCGGGCTAGGCTTAAAGGGACACTGTCACCTGAATTTGGAGGGAACAATCTTCAGCCATTGATGCAGGATTTTGGGGTTTTTGATTCACCCTTTCCTTACCCGCTGGCTGCATGCTGGCTGCAATATTGGATTGAAGTTAATTCTCTGTCCTCCGTAGTACATGCGTGCACAAACCAATCTTGCCTTGCACAGGCATGTACTATGGAGGACAGAGAATGAACTTCAATCCAATATTGCAGCCAGCATGCAGCCAGCGGGTAAGGAAAGGATGAATCAAAATCCCCAAAACCCCGCCTCCATGGCTGAAGATTGTTCC
Organism: Ranitomeya imitator; assembly: GCF_032444005.1. Classification (NCBI taxonomy): domain Eukaryota; kingdom Metazoa; phylum Chordata; class Amphibia; order Anura; family Dendrobatidae; genus Ranitomeya; species Ranitomeya imitator. Next base: position 209,228 of record NW_027193862.1, on the reverse strand, counting down.
CTCCAAATTCAGGTGACAGTGTCCCTTTAAGGCCTGGGCACAAGTGCGGGCTAGGCTTAAGGCCTGGGCACAAGTGCGGGCTAGGCTTTAGGCCTGGGCACAAGTGCGGGCTTGGCTTAAGGCAGGGGCACAAGTGCGGGCTTGGCTTAAGGCCTGGACACAAGTGCGGACTTAGCTTAAGGCAGGGGCACAAGTGCGGGCTAGGCTTAAGGCCGGGGCACAAGTGCGGGCTAGGCTTAAGGCCGTGGCACAAGTGCGGGCTAGGCTTAAGGCCGGGGCACAAGTGCGGGCTAGGATTAAGGCCTGGGCACAAGTGCGGGCTAGGCTTAAGGCCTGAGCTCAAGTGCGGGCTAGGCTTAAGGCCTGGGCACAAGTGCGGGCTTGGCTTAAGGCAGGGGCACAAGTGCGGGCTTGGCTTAAAGCAGGGGCACAAGTGCGGGCTAGGCTTAAGGCAGGGGCACAAGTGCGGGCTAGGCTTAAGGCCGGGGCACAAGTGAGGGCTAGGCTTAAGGCAGGGGCACAAGTGCGGGCTTGGCTTAAGGCCGGGGCACAAGTGCGGGCTAGGCTTAAGGCAGGGGCACAAGTGCGGGCTAGGCTTAAGGCCGTGGCACAAGTGCGGGCTAGGCTTAAGGCCTGGGCACAAGTGCGGGCTAGGCTTAAGGACTGGGCACAAGTGCAGGCTAGGCTTAAGGCCTGGGCACAAGTGCAGTGCTGGCTAGAATCAAGGCAGGGGGCACAAGTGCTGGATATTCTTAAGGCATGGGCACAAGTGCGGGCTAGGCTTAAGGCCTGGGCACAAGTGCGGGCTAGGCTTAAGGCCGGGGCACAAGTGCGAGCTAGGCTTAAAGGGACACTGTCACCTGAATTTGGAGGGAACAATCTTCAGCCATTGATGCAGGATTTTGGGGTTTTTGATTCACTCTTTCCTTACCCGCTGGCTGCATGCTGGCTGCAATATTGGATTGAAGTTAATTCTCTGTCCTCCGTAGTACATGCGTGCACAAACCAATCTTGCCTTGCGCAGGCATGTACTATGGAGGACAGAGAATGAACTTCAATCCAATATTGCAGCCAGCATGCAGCCAGCGGGTAAGGAAAGGATGAATCAAAATCCCCAAAACCCCGCCTCCATGGCTGAAGATTGTTCCCTCCAAATTCAGGTGACAGTGTCCCTTTAAGGCCTGGGCACAAGTGCGGGCTAGGCTTAAGGCCTGGGCACAAGTGCGGGCTAGGCTTAAGGCCTGGGCACAAGTGCGGGCTAGGCTTAAGGCATGGGCACAAGTGCAGTGCTGGCTAGGATCAAGGCAGGGGGCACAAGTGCTGGCTAGGTTTAAGGCCTGGGCACAAGTGCGGGCTAGGCTTAAGGCCTGGGCACAAGTGCGGGCTAGGCTTATGGCATGGGCACAAGTGCAGTGCTGGCTAAGATCAAGGCAGGGGGCACAAGTGCTGGATAGACTTAAGGCATGGGCACAAGTGCGGGCTAGGCTTAAGGCCTGGGCACAAGTGCGGGCTAGGCTTAAGGCCTGGGCACAAGTACGGGCTAGGCTTAAAGGGACACTGTCATCTGAATTTGGAGGGAACAATCTTCAGCCATTGAGGCGGGGTTTTGGGGTTTTTGATTCACCCTTTCCTTACCCGCTGGCTGCATGCTGGCTGCAATATTGGATTGAAATTCATTCTCTGTCCTCTGTAGTACATGCGTGCACAAGCCAATCTTGCCTAGCGCAGGCATGTACTATGGAGGACAGAGAATGAACTTCAATCCAATATTGCAGCCAGCATGCAGCCAGCGGGTAAGGAAAGGGTGAATCAAAAACCCCAAAACCCCGCCTCCATGGCTGAAGATTGTTCCCTCCAAATTCAGGTGACAGTGTCCCTTTAAGGCCTGGGCACAAGTGCGGGCTAGGCTTAAGGCCTGAGCACAAGTGCGGGCTAGGCTTAAGTCCGATGCACAAGTGCGGGCTAGGCTTAAGGCCGGGGCACAAGTGCGGGCTAGGCTTAAGGCCGGGGCACAAGTGCGGGCTAGTCTTAAGGCCTGCGCACAAGTGGGGGCTAGGCTTAAGGCCTGGGCACAAGTGCGGGCTAGGCTTAAGGCCTGGGCACAAGTGCGGGCTAGGCTTAAGGCCTGGGCACAAGTGCGGGCTAGGCTTAAGGCCTGGGCACAAGTGCGGGCTAGGCTTAAGGCCGGGGCACAAGTGCGGGCTAGGCTTAAGGCCGGGGCACAAGTGCGGGCTAGGCTTAAGGCCAGGGCACAAGTGCGGGCTAGGCTTAAGGCCGGGGCACAAGTGCGGGCTAGGCTTAAGGCCTGGGCACAAGTGCGGGCTAGGCTTAAGGCCTGGGCACAAGTGCGGGCTAGGCTTAAGGCCTGGGCACAAGTGCGGGCTAGGCTTAAGGCCTGGGCACAAGTGCGGGCTAGGCTTAAGGCCTGGGCACAAGTGCGGGCTAGGCTTAAGGCCTGGGCACAAGTGCGGGCTAGGCTTAAGGCCGGGGCACAAGTGCGGGCTAGGCTTAAGGCCGGGGCACAAGTGCGGGCTAGGCTTAAGACCGGGGCACAAGTGCGGGCTAGGCTTAAGGCCTGGGCACAAGTGCGGGCTAGGCTTAAGGCTTAAGCACAAGTGCGGGCTAGGCTTAAGGCCTGGGCACAAGTGCAGGCTGGGCTTAAGGCCGGGGCACAAGTGCGGGCTAGGCTTAAGGCCGGGGCACAAGTGCGAGGCAAGGCTTAAGGCCGGGGCAAAAGTGCGGGCTAGGCTTAAGGCCTGGGCACAAGTTCGGGCTAGGCTTAATGCCTGGGCACAAGTGCAGTGCGGGCTAGGCTTAAGGCCTGGGCACAAGTGCAGTGCGGGCTAGGCTTAAGGCCTGGGCACAAGTGCAGTGCGCTCCAAGCGACCAGGCACTTCTTGTCTGTCCTCCATAAATGGGTAATGCCTTCTTCCCCAATTACAGTCGTGCATGCACATTCAGACGGGACAAGAGCGAAGAGCGTAAAGCTGGCCCTATGTGCCTAACCAACATGAAGCTGAAGACAAAAACAAACAAGCATACAAGTGGCTCAAAAGTGCGGGCTAGGCTTAAGGCCTGGGCACAAGTGCGGGCTAGGCTTAAGGCCTGGGCACAAGTGCGGGCTAGGCTTAAGGCCGGGGCACAAGTGCGGGCTAGGCTTAAGGCCGGGGCACAAGTGCGGGCTAGGCTTAAGTCCTGGGCACAAGTGCTGGCTAGGCATAAGGCCAGGGCACAAGTGCGGGCTAGGCTTAATGCCTGGGCACAAGTGCGGGCTAGGCTTAAGGCCTGGGCACAAGTGCGGGCTAGGCTTAAGGCCTGGGCACAAGTGCGGGCTAGGCTTAAGGCCTGAGCACAAGTGCGGGCTAGGCTTTAGGCCTGGGCACAAGTGCGGGCTTGGCTTAAGGCAGGGGCACAAGTGCGGGCTTGGCTTAAAGCAGGGGCACAAGTGCAGGCAAGCCTTAAGGCAGGGGCACAAGTGCGGGCTAGGCTTAAGGCCAGGGCACAAGTGCGGGCCAGGCTTAATGCCTGGGCACAAGTGCGGGCTAGGCTTAAGGCCTGGGCACAAGTGCGGGCTAGGCTTAAGGCCTGGGCACAAGTGCAGGCTAGGCTTAAGGCCTGGGCACAAGTGCAGTGCTGGCTAGAATCAAGGCAGGGGGCACAAGTGCTGGCTAGGCTCAAGACATGGGCACATGTGCGGGCTAGGCTTAAGGAATGGGCACAAGTGCGGGCTAGGCTTAAGGCCTGGGCACAAGTGCAGTGCTGGCTAGGATCAAGGCAGGGTGCACAAGTGCTGGCTAGGCTTAAGGCATGGGCACAAGTGCAGGCTAGGCTTAAGACCTGGGAACAAGTGCGGGCTAGGCTTAAGGCCTGGGCACAAGTGCGGGCTAGGCTTAAGGCCTGGGCACAAGTGCGGGCTAGGCTTAAGGCCTGAGCACAAGTGCGGGCTAGGCTTTAGGCCTGGGCACAAGTACGGGCTGGGCTTAAGGCAGGGGCACAAGTGTGGGCTTGGCTTAAAGCAGGGGCACAAGTGCAGGCTAGGCTTAAGGCCTGGGCACAAGTGCGGGCTAGGCTTAAGGCCTGGGCACAAGTGCAGGCTAGGCTTAAGGCCTGGGCACAAGTGCAGTGCTGGCTAGAATCAAGGCAGGGGGCACAAGTGCTGGCTAGGCTCAAGACATGGGCACATGTGCGGGCTAGGCTTAAGGAATGGGCACAAGTGCGGGCTAGGCTTAAGGCCTGGGCACAAGTGCAGTGCTGGCTAGGATCAAGGCAGGGTGCACAAGTGCTGGCTAGGCTTAAGGCATGGGCACAAGTGCAGGCTAGGCTTAAGACCTGGGAACAAGTGCGTGCTAGGCTTAAGGCCTGGGCACAAGTGCGGGCTAGGCTTAAGGCCTGGGCACAAGTGCGGGCTAGGCTTAAGGCCTGAGCACAAGTGCGGGCTAGGCTTTAGGCCTGGGCACAAGTACGGGCTGGGCTTAAGGCAGGGGCACAAGTGTGGGCTTGGCTTAAAGCAGGGGCACAAGTGCAGGCTAGGCTTAAGGCCTGGGCACAAGTGCAGTGCTGGCTAGAATCAAGGCAGAGGGCACAAGTGCTGGCTAGGCTCATGGCATGGGCACAAGTGTGGGCTAGGCTTAAGGAATGGGCACAAGTGCGGGCTAGGCTTAAGTCCTGGGCACAAGTGCGGGCTAGGTTTAAGGCAGGGGCACAAGTGCGGGCTTGGCTTAAAGCAGGGGCACAAGTGCAGGCTAGGCTTAAGGCAGGGGCACAAGTGCGGGCTAGGCTTAAGGCAGGGGCACAAGTGCGGGCTAGGCTTAAGACCTGGGCACAAGTGCGGGCTAGGCTTAAGTCCTGGGCACAAGTGCTGGCTAGGCTTAAGGCCAGGGCACAAGTGCGGGCTAGGCTTAATGCCTGGGCACAAGTGCGGGCTAGGCTTAAGGCCTGGGCACAAGTGCGGGCTAGGCTTAAGGCCTGGGCACAAGTGCGGGCTAGGCTTAAGGCCTGGGCACAAGTGCGGGCTAGGCTTAAGGCCTGAGCACAAGTGCGGGCTAGGCTTTAGGCCTGGGCACAAGTGCGGGCTTGGCTTAAGGCAGGGGCACAAGTGCGGGCTTGACTTAAAGCAGGGGCACAAGTGCAGGCAAGCCTTAAGGCAGGGGCACAAGTGCGGGCTAGGCTTAAGGCCAGGGCACAAGTGCGGGCTAGGCTTAATGCCTGGGCACAAGTGCGGGCTAGGCTTAAGGCCTGGGCACAAGTGCGGGCTAGGCTTAAGGCCTGGGCACAAGTGCAGGCTAGGCTTAAGGCCTGGGCACAAGTGCAGTGCTGGCTAGAATCAAGGCAGGGGGCACAAGTGCTGGCTAGGCTCAAGGCATGGGCACATGTGCGGGCTAGGCTTAAGGAATGGGCACAAGTGCGGGCTAGGCTTAAGTCCTGGGCACAAGTGCGGGCTAGGCTTAAGGCCTGGGCACAAGTGCAGTGCTGGCTAGGATCAAGGCAGGGTGCACAAGTGCTGGCTAGGCTTAAGGCATGGGCACAAGTGCAGGCTAGGCTTAAGACCTGGGCACAAGTGCGGGCTAGGCTTAAGGCCTGGGCACAAGTGCGGGCTAGGCTTAAGGCCTGGGCACAAGTGCGGGCTAGGCTTAAGGCCTGAGCACAAGTACGGGCTAGGCTTTAGGCCTGGGCACAAGTGCGGGCTGGGCTTAAGGCAGGGGCACAAGTGTGGGCTTGGCTTAAAGCAGGGGCACAAGTGCAGGCTAGGCTTAAGGCCTGGGCACAAGTGCAGTGCTGGCTAGAATCAAGGCAGAGGGCACAAGTGCTGGCTAGGCTCATGGCATGGGCACAAGTGTGGGCTAGGCTTAAGGAATGGGCACAAGTGCGGGCTAGGCTTAAGTCCTGGGCACAAGTGCGGGCTAGGTTTAAGACCTGGGCACAAGTGCGGGCTAGGCTTAAGGCCTGGGCACAAGTGCGGGCTAGGCTTAAGGCATGGGCACAAGTGCGGGCTAAGCTTAAGGCCTGAGCACAAGTGCAGGCTAGGCTTTAGGCCTGGGCACAAGTGCGGGCTTGGCTTAAGGCAGGGGCACAAGTGCCGGCTTGGCTTAAAGCAGGGGCACAAGTGCAGGCTAGGCTTAAGGCAGGGGCACAAGTGCGGGCTTGACTTAAGGCCAGGGCACAAGTGCGGGCTAGGCTTAATGCCTGGGCACAAGTGCGGGCTAGGCTTAAGGCCTGGGCACAAGTGCGGGCTAGGCTTAAGGCCTGGGCACAAGTGCAGGCTAGGCTTAAGGCCTGGGCACAAGTGCAGTGCTGGCTAGAATCAAGGCAGGGGGCACAAGTGCTGGCTAGGCTCAAGGCATGGGCACAAGTGCGGGCTAGGCTTAAGGAATGGGCACAAGTGAGGGCTAGGCTTAAGTCCTGGGCACAAGTGCGGGCTAGGCTTAAGGCCTGGGCACAAGTGCAGTGCTGGCTAGGATCAAGGCAGGGGGCACAAGTGCTGGCTAGGCTTAAGGCATGGGCACAAGTGAAGGCTAGGCTTAAGACCTGGGCACAAGTGCGGGCTAGGCTTAAGGCCTGGGCACTAGTGCGGGCTAGGCTTAAGGCCTGGGCACAGGTGCGGGCTAGGCTTAAGGCCTGAGCACAAGTGCGGGCTAGGCTTTAGGCCTGGGCACAAGTGCGGGCTTGGCTTAAGGCAGGGGCACAAGTGCAGGCTTGGCTTAAGGCAGGGGCACAAGTGCGGGCTAGGCTTAAGGCAGGGGCACAAGTGCGGGATAGGCTTAAGGCAGGGGCACAAGTGCGGGCTAGGCTTAAGGCCGGGGCACAAGTGAGGGCTAGGCTTAAGGCAGGGGCACAAGTGCGGGCTTGGCTTAAGGCCGGGGCACAAGTGCGGGCTAGGCTTAAGGCAGGGGCACAAGTGCGGGCTAGGCTTAAGGCCGGGGCACAAGTGCGGGCTAGGCTTAAGGCCTGGGCACAAGTGCGGGCTAGGCTTAAGGCCTGGGCACAAGTGCGGGCTAGGCTTAAGGCCGGGGCACAAGTGCGGGCTAGGCTTAAGGCCGGGGCACAAGTGCGGGCTAGGCTTAAGACCGGGGCACAAGTGCGGGCTAGGCTTAAGGCCTGGGCACAAGTGCGGGCTAGGCTTAAGGCTTAAGCACAAGTGCGGGCTAGGCTTAAGGCCTGGGCACAAGTGCAGGCTGGGCTTAAGGCCTGGGCACAAGTGCAGTGCTGGCTAGGATCAAGGCAAGGGGGCACAAGTGCTGGCTAGGCTTAAGGCATACAGCTAACTCTTTGCACTCTTTGCATAAAGGGTTAGGCACCCATAGGGGTGAAGAGCTAGCTTTCACCCCTCTACTCTGTACTTGGACATTTAGGACTAGATCCTTTGTTGTACAGTGCGGAGCCTCTCCATAACCCCATGCTCCAAGCGACCAGGCACTTCTTGTCTGTCCTCCGTAAATGGGTAATGCCTTCTTCCCCAATTACAGTCGTGCATGCACATTCAGACGGGACAAGAGCGAAGAGCGTAAAGCTGGCCCTATGTGCCTAACCAACATGAAGCTGAAGACAAAAACAAACAAGCATACAAGTGGCTCAAAAGTGCGGGCTAGGCTTAAGGCCTGGGCACAAGTGCGGGCTAGGCTTAAGGCCTGGGCACAAGTGCGGGCTAGGCTTAAGGCCGGGGCACAAGTGCGGGCTAGGCTTAAGGCCGGGGCACAAGTGCGGGCTAGGCTTAAGGCCTGGGCACAAGTGCGGGCTAGGCTTAAGGCCGGGGCACAAGTGCGGGCTAGGCTTAAGGCAGGGGCACAAGTGCGGGCTTGGCTTAAGGCAGGGGCACAAGTGCGGGCTTGGCTTAAAGCAGGGGCACAAGTGCAGGCTAGGCTTAAGGCAGGGGCACAAGTGCGGGCTAGGCTTAAGGCAGGGGCACAAGTGCGGGCTAGGCTTAAGACCTGGGCACAAGTGCGGGCTAGGCTTAAGTCCTGGGCACAAGTGCTGGCTAGGCTTAAGGCCAGGGCACAAGTGCGGGCTAGGCTTAATGCCTGGGCACAAGTGCGGGCTAGGCTTAAGGCCTGGGCACAAGTGCGGGCTAGGCTTAAGGCCTGGGCACAAGTGCGGGCTAGGCTTAAGGCCTGAGCACAAGTGCGGGCTAGGCTTTAGGCCTGGGCACAAGTGCGGGCTTGGCTTAAGGCAGGGGCACAAGTGCGGGCTTGGCTTAAAGCAGGGGCACAAGTGCAGGCAAGCCTTAAGGCAGGGGCACAAGTGCGGGCTAGGCTTAAGGCCAGGGCACAAGTGCGGGCCAGGCTTAATGCCTGGGCACAAGTGCGGGCTAGGCTTAAGGCCTGGGCACAAGTGCGGGCTAGGCTTAAGGCCTGGGCACAAGTGCAGGCTAGGCTTAAGGCCTGGGCACAAGTGCAGTGCTGGCTAGAATCAAGGCAGGGGGCGCAAGTGCTGGCTAGGCTCAAGACATGGGCACATGTGCGGGCTAGGCTTAAGGAATGGGCACAAGTGCGGGCTAGGCTTAAGTCCTGGGCACAAGTGCGGGCTAGGCTTAAGGCCTGGGCACAAGTGCAGTGCTGGCTAGGATCAAGGCAGGGTGCACAAGTGCTGGCTAGGCTTAAGGCATGGGCACAAGTGCAGGCTAGGCTTAAGACCTGGGAACAAGTGCGGGCTAGGCTTAAGGCCTGGGCACAAGTGCGGGCTAGGCTTAAGGCCTGGGCACAAGTGCGGGCTAGGCTTAAGGCCTGAGCACAAGTGCGGGCTAGGCTTTAGGCCTGGGCACAAGTACGGGCTGGGCTTAAGGCAGGGGCACAAGTGTGGGCTTGGCTTAAAGCAGGGGCACAAGTGCAGGCTAGGCTTAAGGCCTGGGCACAAGTGCAGTGCTGGCTAGAATCAAGGCAGAGGGCACAAGTGCTGGCTAGGCTCATGGCATGGGCACAAGTGTGGGCTAGGCTTAAGGAATGGGCACAAGTGCGGGCTAGGCTTAAGTCCTGGGCACAAGTGCGGGCTAGGTTTAAGGCAGGGGCACAAGTGCGGGCTTGGCTTAAAGCAGGGGCACAAGTGCAGGCTAGGCTTAAGGCAGGGGCACAAGTGCGGGCTAGGCTTAAGGCAGGGGCACAAGTGCGGGCTAGGCTTAAGACCTGGGCACAAGTGCGGGCTAGGCTTAAGTCCTGGGCACAAGTGCTGGCTAGGCTTAAGGCCAGGGCACAAGTGCGGGCTAGGCTTAATGCCTGGGCACAAGTGCGGGCTAGGCTTAAGGCCTGGGCACAAGTGCGGGCTAGGCTTAAGGCCTGGGCACAAGTGCGGGCTAGGCTTAAGGCCTGGGCACAAGTGCGGGCTAGGCTTAAGGCCTGAGCACAAGTGCGGGCTAGGCTTTAGGCCTGGGCACAAGTGCGGGCTTGGCTTAAGGCAGGGGCACAAGTGCGGGCTTGACTTAAAGCAGGGGCACAAGTGCAGGCAAGCCTTAAGGCAGGGGCACAAGTGCGGGCTAGGCTTAAGGCCAGGGCACAAGTGCGGGCTAGGCTTAATGCCTGGGCACAAGTGCGGGCTAGGCTTAAGGCCTGGGCACAAGTGCGGGCTAGGCTTAAGGCCTGGGCACAAGTGCAGGCTAGGCTTAAGGCCTGGGCACAAGTGCAGTGCTGGCTAGAATCAAGGCAGGGGGCACAAGTGCTGGCTAGGCTCAAGGCATGGGTATATGTGCGGGCTAGGCTTAAGGAATGGGCACAAGTGCGGGCTAGGCTTAAGTCCTGGGCACAAGTGCGGGCTAGGCTTAAGGCCTGGGCACAAGTGCAGTGCTGGCTAGGATCAAGGCAGGGTGCACAAGTGCTGGCTAGGCTTAAGGCATGGGCACAAGTGCAGGCTAGGCTTAAGACCTGGGCACAAGTGCGGGCTAGGCTTAAGGCCTGGGCACAAGTGCGGGCTAGGCTTAAGGCCTGGGCACAAGTGCGGGCTAGGCTTAAGGCCTGAGCACAAGTACGGGCTAGGCTTTAGGCCTGGGCACAAGTGCGGGCTGGGCTTAAGGCAGGGGCACAAGTGTGGGCTTGGCTTAAAGCAGGGGCACAAGTGCAGGCTAGGCTTAAGGCCTGGGCACAAGTGCAGTGCTGGCTAGAATCAAGGCAGAGGGCACAAGTGCTGGCTAGGCTCATGGCATGGGCACAAGTGTGGGCTAGGCTTAAGGAATGGGCACAAGTGCGGGCTAGGCTTAAGTCCTGGGCACAAGTGCGGGCTAGGTTTAAGACCTGGGCACAAGTGCGGGCTAGGCTTAAGGCCTGGGCACAAGTGCGGGCTAGGCTTAAGGCATGGGCACAAGTGCGGGCTAAGCTTAAGGCCTGAGCACAAGTGCAGGCTAGGCTTTAGGCCTGGGCACAAGTGCGGGCTTGGCTTAAGGCAGGGGCACAAGTGCCGGCTAGGCTTAAAGCAGGGGCACAAGTGCAGGCTAGGCTTAAGGCAGGGGCACAAGTGCGGGCTTGACTTAAGGCCAGGGCACAAGTGCGGGCTAGGCTTAATGCCTGGGCACAAGTGCGGGCTAGGCTTAAGGCCTGGGCACAAGTGCGGGCTAGGCTTAAGGCCTGGGCACAAGTGCAGGCTAGGCTTAAGGCCTGGGCACAAGTGCAGTGCTGGCTAGAATCAAGGCAGGGGGCACAAGTGCTGGCTAGGCTCAAGGCATGGGCACAAGTGCGGGCTAGGCTTAAGGAATGGGCACAAGTGAGGGCTAGGCTTAAGTCCTGGGCACAAGTGCGGGCTAGGCTTAAGGCCTGGGCACAAGTGCAGTGCTGGCTAGGATCAAGGCAGGGGGCACAAGTGCTGGCTAGGCTTAAGGCATGGGCACAAGTGAAGGCTAGGCTTAAGACCTGGGCACAAGTGCGGGCTAGGCTTAAGGCCTGGGCACTAGTGCGGGCTAGGCTTAAGGCCTGGGCACAAGTGCGGGCTAGGCTTAAGGCCTGAGCACAAGTGCGGGCTAGGCTTTAGGCCTGGGCACAAGTGCGGGCTTGGCTTAAGGCAGGGGCACAAGTGCAGGCTTGGCTTAAAGCAGGGGCACAAGTGCAGGCTCGGCTTAAGGCAGGGGCACAAGTGCGGGCTAGGCTTAAGGCAGGGGCACAAGTGCGGGATAGGCTTAAGGCAGGGGCACAAGTGCGGGATAGGCTTAAGGCCGGGGCACAAGTGCGGGCTAGGATTAAAGCCTGGGCACAAGTGCGGGCTAGGCTTAAGGCCTGAGCACAAGTGCGGGCTAGGCTTAAGGCAGGGGCACAAGTGCGGGCTTGGCTTAAAGCAGGGGCACAAGTGCGGGCTAGGCTTAAGGCAGGGGCACAAGTGCGGGCTAGGCTTAAGGCCGGGGCACAAGTGAGGGCTAGGCTTAAGGCAGGGGCACAAGTGCGGGCTTGGCTTAAGGCCGGGGCACAAGTGCGGGCTAGGCTTAAGGCAGGGGCACAAGTGCGGGCTAGGCTTAAGGCCGGGGCACAAGTGCGGGCTAGGCTTAAGGCCTGGGCACAAGTGCGGGCTAGGCTTAAGGCCTGGGCACAAGTGCGGGCTAGGCTTAAGGCCGGGGCACAAGTGCGGGCTAGGCTTAAGGCCGGGGCACAAGTGCGGGCTAGGCTTAAGACCGGGGCACAAGTGCGGGCTAGGCTTAAGGCCTGGGCACAAGTGCGGGCTAGGCTTAAGGCTTAAGCACAAGTGCGGGCTAGGCTTAAGGCCTGGGCACAAGTGCAGGCTGGGCTTAAGGCCTGGGCACAAGTGCAGTGCTGGCTAGGATCAAGGCAAGGGGGCACAAGTGCTGGCTAGGCTTAAGGCATACAGCTAACTCTTTGCACTCTTTGCATAAAGGGTTAGGCACCCATAGGGGTGAAGAGCTAGCTTTCACCCCTCTACTCTGTACTTGGACATTTAGGACTAGATCCTTTGTTGTACAGTGCGGAGCCTCTCCATAACCCCATGCTCCAAGCGACCAGGCACTTCTTGTCTGTCCTCCGTAAATGGGTAATGCCTTCTTCCCCAATTACAGTCGTGCATGCACATTCAGACGGGACAAGAGCGAAGAGCGTAAAGCTGGCCCTATGTGCCTAACCAACATGAAGCTGAAGACAAAAACAAACAAGCATACAAGTGGCTCAAAAGTGCGGGCTAGGCTTAAGGCCTGGGCACAAGTGCGGGCTAGGCTTAAGGCCTGGGCACAAGTGCGGGCTAGGCTTAAGGCCGGGGCACAAGTGCGGGCTAGGCTTAAGGCCGGGGCACAAGTGCGGGCTAGGCTTAAGGCCTGGGCACAAGTGCGGGCTAGGCTTAAGGCCGGGGCACAAGTGCGGGCTAGGCTTAAGGCAGGGGCACAAGTGCGGGCTTGGCTTAAGGCAGGGGCACAAGTGCGGGCTTGGCTTAAAGCAGGGGCACAAGTGCAGGCTAGGCTTAAGGCAGGGGCACAAGTGCGGGCTAGGCTTAAGGCAGGGGCACAAGTGCGGGCTAGGCTTAAGACCTGGGCACAAGTGCGGGCTAGGCTTAAGTCCTGGGCACAAGTGCTGGCTAGGCTTAAGGCCAGGGCACAAGTGCGGGCTAGGCTTAATGCCTGGGCACAAGTGCGAGCTAGGCTGAAGGCCTGGGCACAAGTGCGGGCTAGGCTTAAGGCCTGGGCACAAGTGCGGGCTAGGCTTAAGGCCTGAGCACAAGTGCGGGCTAGGCTTTAGGCCTGGGCACAAGTGCGGGCTTGGCTTAAGGCAGGGGCACAAGTGCGGGCTTGGCTTAAAGCAGGGGCACAAGTGCAGGCAAGCCTTAAGGCAGGGGCACAAGTGCGGGCTAGGCTTAAGGCCAGGGCACAAGTGCGGGCCAGGCTTAATGCCTGGGCACAAGTGCGGGCTAGGCTTAAGGCCTGGGCACAAGTGCGGGCTAGGCTTAAGGCCTGGGCACAAGTGCAGGCTAGGCTTAAGGCCTGGGCACAAGTGCAGTGCTGGCTAGAATCAAGGCAGGGGGCACAAGTGCTGGCTAGGCTCAAGACATGGGCACATGTGCGGGCTAGGCTTAAGGAATGGGCACAAGTGCGGGCTAGGCTTAAGTCCTGGGCACAAGTGCGGGCTAGGCTTAAGGCCTGGGCACAAGTGCAGTGCTGGCTAGGATAAAGGCAGGGTGCACAAGTGCTGGCTAGGCTTAAGGCATGGGCACAAGTGCAGGCTAGGCTTAACACCTGGGAACAAGTGCGGGCTAGGCTTAAGGCCTGGGCACAAGTGCGGGCTAGGCTTAAGGCCTGGGCACAAGTGCGGGCTAGGCTTAAGGCCTGAGCACAAGTGCGGGCTAGGCTTTAGGCCTGGGCACAAGTACGGGCTGGGCTTAAGGCAGGGGCACAAGTGTGGGCTTGGCTTAAAGCAGGGGCACAAGTGCAGGCTAGGCTTAAGGCCTGGGCACAAGTGCAGTGCTGGCTAGAATCAAGGCAGAGGGCACAAGTGCTGGCTAGGCTCATGGCATGGGCACAAGTGTGGGCTAGGCTTAAGGAATGGGCACAAGTGCGGGCTAGGCTTAAGTCCTGGGCACAAGTGCGGGCTAGGTTTAAGGCAGGGGCACAAGTGCGGGCTTGGCTTAAAGCAGGGGCACAAGTGCAGGCTAGGCTTAAGGCAGGGGCACAAGTGCGGGCTAGGCTTAAGGCAGGGGCACAAGTGCGGGCTAGGCTTAAGACCTGGGCACAAGTGCGGGCTAGGCTTAAGTCCTGGGCACAAGTGCTGGCTAGGCTTAAGGCCAGGGCACAAGTGCGGGCTAGGCTTAATGCCTGGGCACAAGTGCGGGCTAGGCTTAAGGCCTGGGCACAAGTGCGGGCTAGGCTTAAGGCCTGGGCACAAGTGCGGGCTAGGCTTAAGGCCTGGGCACAAGTGCGGGCTAGGCTTAAGGCCTGAACACAAGTGCGGGCTAGGCTTTAGGCCTGGGCACAAGTGCGGGCTTGGCTTAAGGCAGGGGCACAAGTGCGGGCTTGACTTAAAGCAGGGGCACAAGTGCAGGCAAGCCTTAAGGCAGGGGCACAAGTGCGGGCTAGGCTTAAGGCCAGGGCACAAGTGCGGGCTAGGCTTAATGCCTGGGCACAAGTGCGGGCTAGGCTTAAGGCCTGGGCACAAGTGCGGGCTAGGCTTAAGGCCTGGGCACAAGTGCAGGCTAGGCTTAAGGCCTGGGCACAAGTGCAGTGCTGGCTAGAATCAAGGCAGGGGGCACAAGTGCTGGCTAGGCTCAAGGCATGGGCACATGTGCGGGCTAGGCTTAAGGAATGGGCACAAGTGCGGGCTAGGCTTAAGTCCTGGGCACAAGTGCGGGCTAGGCTTAAGGCCTGGGCACAAGTGCAGTGCTGGCTAGGATCAAGGCAGGGTGCACAAGTGCTGGCTAGGCTTAAGGCATGGGCACAAGTGCAGGCTAGGCTTAAGACCTGGGCACAAGTGCGGGCTAGGCTTAAGGCCTGGGCACAAGTGCGGGCTAGGCTTAAGGCCTGGGCACAAGTGCGGGCTAGGCTTAAGGCCTGAGCACAAGTACGGGCTAGGCTTTAGGCCTGGGCACAAGTGCGGGCTGGGCTTAAGGCAGGGGCACAAGTGTGGGCTTGGCTTAAAGCAGGGGCACAAGTGCAGGCTAGGCTTAAGGCCTGGGCACAAGTGCAGTGCTGGCTAGAATCAAGGCAGAGGGCACAAGTGCTGGCTAGGCTCATGGCATGGGCACAAGTGTGGGCTAGGCTTAAGGAATGGGCACAAGTGCGGGCTAGGCTTAAGTCCTGGGCACAAGTGCGGGCTAGGTTTAAGACCTGGGCACAAGTGCGGGCTAGGCTTAAGGCCTGGGCACAAGTGCGGGCTAGGCTTAAGGCATGGGCACAAGTGCGGGCTAAGCTTAAGGCCTGAGCACAAGTGCAGGCTAGGCTTTAGGCCTGGGCACAAGTGCGGGCTTGGCTTAAGGCAGGGGCACAAGTGCCGGCTTGGCTTAAAGCAGGGGCACAAGTGCAGGCTAGGCTTAAGGCAGGGGCACAAGTGCGGGCTTGACTTAAGGCCAGGGCACAAGTGCGGGCTAGGCTTAATGCCTGGGCACAAGTGCGGGCTAGGCTTAAGGCCTGGGCACAAGTGCGGGCTAGGCTTAAGGCCTGGGCACAAGTGCAGGCTAGGCTTAAGGCCTGGGCACAAGTGCAGTGCTGGCTAGAATCAAGGCAGGGGGCACAAGTGCTGGCTAGGCTCAAGGCATGGGCACAAGTGCGGGCTAGGCTTAAGGAATGGGCACAAGTGCGGGCTAGGCTTAAGTCCTGGGCACAAGTGCGGGCTAGGCTTAAGGCCTGGGCACAAGTGCAGTGCTGGCTAGGATCAAGGCAGGGGGCACAAGTGCTGGCTAGGCTTAAGGCATGGGCACAAGTGAAGGCTAGGCTTAAGACCTGGGCACAAGTGCGGGCTAGGCTTAAGGCCTGGGCACTAGTGCGGGCTAGGCTTAAGGCCTGGGCACAAGTGCGGGCTAGGCTTAAGGCCTGAGCACAAGTGCGGGCTAGGCTTTAGGCCTGGGCACAAGTGCGGGCTTGGCTTAAGGCAGGGGCACAAGTGCAGGCTTGGCTTAAAGCAGGGGCACAAGTGCAGGCTCGGCTTAAGGCAGGGGCACAAGTGCGGGCTAGGCTTAAGGCAGGGGCACAAGTGCGGGATAGGCTTAAGGCAGGGGCACAAGTGCGGGATAGGCTTAAGGCCGGGGCACAAGTGCGGGCTAGGATTAAAGCCTGGGCACAAGTGCGGGCTAGGCTTAAGGCCTGAGCACAAGTGCGGGCTAGGCTTAAGGCAGGGGCACAAGTGCGGGCTTGGCTTAAAGCAGGGGCACAAGTGCGGGCTAGGCTTAAGGCAGGGGCACAAGTGCGGGCTAGGCTTAAGGCCGGGGCACAAGTGAGGGCTAGGCTTAAGGCAGGGGCACAAGTGCGGGCTTGGCTTAAGGCCGGGGCACAAGTGCGGGCTAGGCTTAAGGCAGGGGCACAAGTGCGGGCTAGGCTTAAGGCCGGGGCACAAGTGCGGGCTAGGCTTAAGGCCTGGGCACAAGTGCGGGCTAGGCTTAAGGACTGGGCACAAGTGCAGGCTAGGCTTAAGGCCTGGGCACAAGTGCAGTGCTGGCTAGAATCAAGGCATGGGGCAAAAGTGCTGGCTAGGCTCAAGGCATGGGCACAAGTGCGGGCTAGGCTTAAGGAATGGGCACAAGTGCGGGCTAGGCTTAAGGCCTGGGCCCAAGTGCTGGCTTGGCTTAAGGCAGGGGCACAAGTGAGGGCTTGGCTTAAGGCAGCGGCACAAGTGCGGGCTTGGCTGAATGCAGGGGCACAAGTGCGGGCTTGGCTAAAGGCAGGGGCACAAGTGCGGGCTTCGCTTAAGGCAGGGGCACAAGTGCGGGCTTGGCTTAAGGCAGGGGCACAAGTGCGGGCTTGGCTTAAGGCAGGGGCACAAGTGCGGGCTTGGCTTAAGGCAGGGGCACAAGTGCGGGCTAGGCTTAAGGCAGGGGCACAAGTGTGGGCTAGGCTTAAGGCCAGGGCACAAGTGCGGGCTAGGCTTAAGGCCTGGGCACAAGTGCGGGCTAGGCTTAAGGCCTGGGCACAAGTGCGGGCTAGGCTTAAGGCAGGAGCACAAGTGCAGTGCTGGCTAGGATCAAGGCAGGGGGCACAAGTGCTGGATATTCTTAAGGCATGGGCACAAGTGCGGGCTAGGCTTAAGGCCTGGGCACAAGTGCGGGCTAGGCTTAAGGCCTGGGCACAAGTGCGGGCTAGGCTTAAGGCCTGAGCACAAGTGCGGGCTAGGCTTTAGGCCTGGGCACAAGTGCGGGCTTGGCTTAAGGCAGGGGCACAAGTGCGGGCTTGGCTTAAAGCAGGGGCACAAGTGCAGGCAAGCCTTAAGGCAGGGGCACAAGTGCGGGCTAGGCTTAAGGCCAGGGCACAAGTGCGGGCCAGGCTTAATGCCTGGGCACAAGTGCGGGCTAGGCTTAAGGCCTGGGCACAAGTGCGGGCTAGGCTTAAGGCCTGGGCACAAGTGCAGGCTAGGCTTAAGGCCTGGGCACAAGTGCAGTGCTGGCTAGAATCAAGGCAGGGGGCACAAGTGCTGGCTAGGCTCAAGACATGGGCACATGTGCGGGCTAGGCTTAAGGAATGGGCACAAGTGCGGGCTAGGCTTAAGTCCTGGGCACAAGTGCGGGCTAGGCTTAAGGCCTGGGCACAAGTGCAGTGCTGGCTAGGATCAAGGCAGGGTGCACAAGTGCTGGCTAGGCTTAAGGCATGGGCACAAGTGCAGGCTAGGCTTAAGACCTGGGAACAAGTGCGGGCTAGGCTTAAGGCCTGGGCACAAGTGCGGGCTAGGCTTAAGGCCTGGGCACAAGTGCGGGCTAGGCTTAAGGCCTGAGCACAAGTGCGGGCTAGGCTTTAGGCCTGGGCACAAGTACGGGCTGGGCTTAAGGCAGGGGCACAAGTGTGGGCTTGGCTTAAAGCAGGGGCACAAGTGCAGGCTAGGCTTAAGGCCTGGGCACAAGTGCAGTGCTGGCTAGAATCAAGGCAGAGGGCACAAGTGCTGGCTAGGCTCATGGCATGGGCACAAGTGTGGGCTAGGCTTAAGGAATGGGCACAAGTGCGGGCTAGGCTTAAGTCCTGGGCACAAGTGCGGGCTAGGTTTAAGGCAGGGGCACAAGTGCGGGCTTGGCTTAAAGCAGGGGCACAAGTGCAGGCTAGGCTTAAGGCAGGGGCACAAGTGCGGGCTAGGCTTAAGGCAGGGGCACAAGTGCGGGCTAGGCTTAAGACCTGGGCACAAGTGCGGGCTAGGCTTAAGTCCTGGGCACAAGTGCTGGCTAGGCTTAAGGCCAGGGCACAAGTGCGGGCTAGGCTTAATGCCTGGGCACAAGTGCGGGCTAGGCTTAAGGCCTGGGCACAAGTGCGGGCTAGGCTTAAGGCCTGGGCACAAGTGCGGGCTAGGCTTAAGGCCTGGGCACAAGTGCGGGCTAGGCTTAAGGCCTGAGCACAAGTGCGGGCTAGGCTTTAGGCCTGGGCACAAGTGCGGGCTTGGCTTAAGGCAGGGGCACAAGTGCGGGCTTGACTTAAAGCAGGGGCACAAGTGCAGGCAAGCCTTAAGGCAGGGGCACAAGTGCGGGCTAGGCTTAAGGCCAGGGCACAAGTGCGGGCTAGGCTTAATGCCTGGGCACAAGTGCGGGCTAGGCTTAAGGCCTGGGCACAAGTGCGGGCTAGGCTTAAGGCCTGGGCACAAGTGCAGGCTAGGCTTAAGGCCTGGGCACAAGTGCAGTGCTGGCTAGAATCAAGGCAGGGGGCACAAGTGCTGGCTAGGCTCAAGGCATGGGCACATGTGCGGGCTAGGCTTAAGGAATGGGCACAAGTGCGGGCTAGGCTTAAGTCCTGGGCACAAGTGCGGGCTAGGCTTAAGGCCTGGGCACAAGTGCAGTGCTGGCTAGGATCAAGGCAGGGTGCACAAGTGCTGGCTAGGCTTAAGGCATGGGCACAAGTGCAGGCTAGGCTTAAGACCTGGGCACAAGTGCGGGCTAGGCTTAAGGCCTGGGC
Organism: Ranitomeya imitator; assembly: GCF_032444005.1. NCBI lineage: Eukaryota > Metazoa > Chordata > Amphibia > Anura > Dendrobatidae > Ranitomeya > Ranitomeya imitator. Next base: position 190,759 of record NW_027193862.1, on the reverse strand, counting down.
ACAAGTGCGGGCTAGGCTTAAGGCCTGGGCACAAGTGCGGGCTAGGCTTAAGGCCTGAGCACAAGTACGGGCTAGGCTTTAGGCCTGGGCACAAGTGCGGGCTGGGCTTAAGGCAGGGGCACAAGTGTGGGCTTGGCTTAAAGCAGGGGCACAAGTGCAGGCTAGGCTTAAGGCCTGGGCACAAGTGCAGTGCTGGCTAGAATCAAGGCAGAGGGCACAAGTGCTGGCTAGGCTCATGGCATGGGCACAAGTGTGGGCTAGGCTTAAGGAATGGGCACAAGTGCGGGCTAGGCTTAAGTCCTGGGCACAAGTGCGGGCTAGGTTTAAGACCTGGGCACAAGTGCGGGCTAGGCTTAAGGCCTGGGCACAAGTGCGGGCTAGGCTTAAGGCATGGGCACAAGTGCGGGCTAGGCTTAAGGCCTGAGCACAAGTGCAGGCTAGGCTTTAGGCCTGGGCACAAGTGCGGGCTTGGCTTAAGGCAGGGGCACAAGTGCCGGCTTGGCTTAAAGCAGGGGCACAAGTGCAGGCTAGGCTTAAGGCAGGGGCACAAGTGCGGGCTTGACTTAAGGCCAGGGCACAATTGCGGGCTAGGCTTAATGCCTGGGCACAAGTGCGGGCTAGGCTTAAGGCCTGGGCACAAGTGCGGGCTAGGCTTAAGGCCTGGGCACAAGTGCAGGCTAGGCTTAAGGCCTGGGCACAAGTGCAGTGCTGGCTAGAATCAAGGCAGGGGGCACAAGTGCTGGCTAGGCTCAAGGCATGGGCACAAGTGCGGGCTAGGCTTAAGGAATGGGCACAAGTGAGGGCTAGGCTTAAGTCCTGGGCACAAGTGCGGGCTAGGCTTAAGGCCTGGGCACAAGTGCAGTGCTGGCTAGGATCAAGGCAGGGGGCACAAGTGCTGGCTAGGCTTAAGGCATGGGCACAAGTGAAGGCTAGGCTTAAGACCTGGGCACAAGTGCGGGCTAGGCTTAAGGCCTGGGCACTAGTGCGGGCTAGGCTTAAGGCCTGGGCACAAGTGCGGGCTAGGCTTAAGGCCTGAGCACAAGTGCGGGCTAGGCTTTAGGCCTGGGCACAAGTGCGGGCTTGGCTTAAGGCAGGGGCACAAGTGCAGGCTTGGCTTAAAGCAGGGGCACAAGTGCAGGCTCGGCTTAAGGCAGGGGCACAAGTGCGGGCTAGGCTTAAGGCAGGGGCACAAGTGCGGGATAGGCTTAAGGCAGGGGCACAAGTGCGGGATAGGCTTAAGGCCGGGGCACAAGTGCGGGCTAGGATTAAAGCCTGGGCACAAGTGCGGGCTAGGCTTAAGGCCTGGGCACAAGTGCGGGCTAGGCTTAAGGCATGGGCACAAGTGCGGGCTAAGCTTAAGGCCTGAGCACAAGTGCAGGCTAGGCTTTAGGCCTGGGCACAAGTGCGGGCTTGGCTTAAGGCAGGGGCACAAGTGCCGGCTTGGCTTAAAGCAGGGGCACAAGTGCAGGCTAGGCTTAAGGCAGGGGCACAAGTGCGGGCTTGGCTTAAGGCCAGGGCACAAGTGCGGGCTAGGCTTAATGCCTGGGCACAAGTGCGGGCTAGGCTTAAGGCCTGGGCACAAGTGCGGGCTAGGCTTAAGGCCTGGGCACAAGTGCAGGCTAGGCTTAAGGCCTGGGCACAAGTGCAGTGCTGGCTAGAATCAAGGCAGGGGGCACAAGTGCTGGCTAGGCTCAAGGCATGGGCACAAGTGCGGGCTAGGCTTAAGGAATGGGCACAAGTGAGGGCTAGGCTTAAGTCCTGGGCACAAGTGCGGGCTAGGCTTAAGGCCTGGGCACAAGTGCAGTGCTGGCTAGGATCAAGGCAGGGGGCACAAGTGCTGGCTAGGCTTAAGGCATGGGCACAAGTGAAGGCTAGGCTTAAGACCTGGGCACAAGTGCGGGCTAGGCTTAAGGCCTGGGCACTAGTGCGGGCTAGGCTTAAGGCCTGGGCACAAGTGCGGGCTAGGCTTAAGGCCTGAGCACAAGTGCGGGCTAGGCTTTAGGCCTGGGCACAAGTGCGGGCTTGGCTTAAGGCAGGGGCACAAGTGCGGGCTTGGCTTAAAGCAGGGGCACAAGTGCAGGCTAGGCTTAAGGCAGGGGCACAAGTGCGGGCTAGGCTTAAGGCAGGGGCACAAGTGCGGGATAGGCTTAAGGCAGGGGCACAAGTGCGGGATAGGCTTAAGGCCGGGGCACAAGTGCGGGCTAGGATTAAAGCCTGGGCACAAGTGCGGGCTAGGCTTAAGGCCTGAGCACAAGTGCGGGCTAGGCTTAAGGCAGGGGCACAAGTGCGGGCTTGGCTTAAAGCAGGGGCACAAGTGCGGGCTAGGCTTAAGGCAGGGGCACAAGTGCAGGCTAGGCTTAAGGCCGGGGCACAAGTGAGGGCTAGGCTTAAGGCAGGGGCACAAGTGCGGGCTTGGCTTAAGGCCGGGGCACAAGTGCGGGCTAGGCTTAAGGCAGGGGCACAAGTGCGTGCTAGGCTTAAGGCCGGGGCACAAGTGCGGGCTAGGCTTAAGGCCTGGGCACAAGTGCGGGCTAGGCTTAAGGACTGGGCACAAGTGCAGGCTAGGCTTAAGGCCTGGGCACAAGTGCAGTGCTGGCTAGAATCAAGGCATGGGGCAAAAGTGCTGGCTAGGCTCAAGGCATGGGCACAAGTGCGGGCTAGGCTTAAGGAATGGGCACAAGTGCGGGCTAGGCTTAAGGCCTGGGCCCAAGTGCTGGCTTGGCTTAAGGCAGGGGCACAAGTGAGGGCTTGGCTTAAGGCAGCGGCACAAGTGCGGGCTTGGCTGAATGCAGGGGCACAAGTGCAGGCTTGGCTAAAGGCAGGGGCACAAGTGCGGGCTTCGCTTAAGGCAGGGGCACAAGTGCGGGCTTCGCTTAAGGCAGGGGCAAAAGTGCGGGCTTGGCTTAAGGCAGGGGCACAAGTGCGGGCTTGGCTTAAGGCAGGGGCACAAGTGCGGGCTAGGCTTAAGGCAGGGGCACAAGTGTGGGCTAGGCTTAAGGCCAGGGCACAAGTGCGGGCTAGGCTTAAGGCCTGGGCACAAGTGCGGGCTAGGCTTAAGGCCTGGGCACAAGTGCGGGCTAGGCTTAAGGCAGGAGCACAAGTGCAGTGCTGGCTAGGATCAAGGCAGGGGGCACAAGTGCTGGATATTCTTAAGGCATGGGCACAAGTGCGGGCTAGGCTTAAGGCCTGGGCACAAGTGCGGGCTTGGCTTAAGGCTGGGGCACAAGTGCGGGCTAGGCTTAAGGCCGGGGCACAAGTGCGGGCTAGGCTTAAGGCCTGGGCATAAGTCCGGGCTAGGCTTAAGGCCTGGGCACAAGTGCGGGCTAGGCTTAAAGCCTGGGCACAAGTGCAGTGCTGGCTAGGATCAAGGCAGGGGGCACAAGTGCTGGCTAGGCTTAAGGCCTGGGCCCAAGTGCGGGCTAGGCTTAAGGCCTGGGCACAAGTGCGGGCTAGGCTTAAGGCCTGGGCACAAGTGCAGTGCTGGCTAGGATCAAGGCAGGGGGCACAAGTGCTGGATAGGCTTAAGGCATGGGCACAAGTGCAGGCTAGGCTTAAGACCTGGGCACAAGTGCGGGCTAGGCTTAAGGCCTGGGCACAAGTGCGGGCAAGGCTTAAGGCATGGGCACAAGTGCGGGCTAGGCTTAAGGCCTGAGCACAAGTGCAGGCTAGACATTAGGCCTGGGCACAAGTGCGGGCTTGGCTTAAGGCAGGGGCACAAGTGCGGGCTTGGCTTAAAGCAGGGGCACAAGTGCAGGCTAGGCTTAAGGCAGGCGCACAAGTGCGGGCTTGGCTTAAGGCCAGGGCACAAGTGAGAGCTAGGCTTAATGCCTGGGCACAAGTGCGGGCTAGGCTTAAGGCCTGGGCACAAGTGCGGGCTAGGCTTAAGGCCTGGGCACAAGTGCAGGCTAGGCTTAAGGCCTGGGCACAAGTGCGGGCTAGGCTTAAGGCAGGGGCACAAGTGCGGGCTTGGCTTTAGGCAGGGGCACAAGTGCGGGCTTCGCTTAAGGCAGGGGCACAAGTGCGGGCTTGGCTTAAGGCAGGGGAACAAGTGCGGGCTTGGCTTAAGGCCAGGGCACAAGTGCGGGCTAGGCTTAATGCCTGGGCACAAGTGCGGGCTAGGCTTAAGGCCTGGGCACAAGTGCGGGCTAGGCTTAAGGCCTGGGCACAAGTGCAGGCTAGGCTTAAGGCCTGGGCACAAGTGCAGTGCTGGCTAGAATCAAGGCAGGGGGCACAAGTGCTGGCTAGGCTCAAGGCATGGGCACAAGTGCGGGCTATGCTTAAGGCCTGGGCACAAGTGCAGTGCTGGCAAGGATCAAGGCAGGGGGCACAAGTGCTGGCTATGCTTAAGGCATGGGCACAAGTGCAGGCTAGGCTTAAGACCTGGGCACAAGTGCGGGCTAGGCTTAAGGCCTGGGCACAAGTGCGGGCTAGGCTTAAGGCCTGAGCACAAGTGCGGGCTAGGCTTTAGGCCTGGGCACAAGTGCGGACTTGGCTTAAGGCAGGGGCACAAGTGCGGGCTTGGCTTAAGGCCTGGACACAAGTGCGGGCTTGGCTTAAGGCAGGGGCACAAGTGCGGGCTAGGCTTAAGGCCGGGGCACAAGTGCGGGCTAGGCTTAAGGCCGGGGCACAAGTGCGGGCTAGGCTTAAGGCCGGGGCACAAGTGTGGGCTAGGATTAAGGCCTGGGCACAAGTGCGGGCTAGGCTTAAGTCCTGAGCTCAAGTGCGGGCTAGGCTTAAGGCCTGGGCACAAGTGCGGGCTTGGCTTAAGGCAGGGGCACAAGTGCAGGCTAGGCTTAAGGCAGGGGCTCAAGTGCGGGCTAGGCTTAAGGCCGGGGCACAAGTGAGGGCTAGGCTTAAGGCAGGGGCACAAGTGCGGGCTTGGCTTAAGGCCGGGGCACAAGTGCGGGCTAGGCTTAAGGCAGGGGCACAAGTGCGGGCTAGGCTTAAGGCCGGGGCACAAGTGCGGGCTAGGCTTAAGGCCTGGGCACAAGTGCGGGCTAGGCTTAAGGCCTGGGCACAAGTGCGGGCTAGGCTTAAGTCCTGAGCTCAAGTGCGGGCTAGGCTTAAGGCCTGGGCACAAGTGCGGGCTTGGCTTAAGGCAGGGGCACAAGTGCGGGCTTGGCTTAAAGCAGGGGCACAAGTGCGGGCTAGGCTTAAGGCAGGGGCACAAGTGCGGGCTAGGCTTAAGGCCGGGGCACAAGTGAGGGCTAGGCTTAAGGCAGGGGCACAAGTGCGGGCTTGGCTTAAGGCCTGGACACAAGTGCGGGCTTGGCTTAAGGCAGGGGCACAAGTGCGGGCTAGGCTTAAGGCCGGGGCACAAGTGCGGGCTAGGCTTAAGGCCGGGGCACAAGTGCGGGCTAGGCTTAAGGCAGGGGCACAAGTGTGGGCTAGGATTAAGGCCTGGGCACAAGTGCGGGCTAGGCTTAAGTCCTGAGCTCAAGTGCGGGCTAGGCTTAAGGCCTGGGCACAAGTGCGGGCTTGGCTTAAGGCAGGGGCACAAGTGCGGGCTTGGCTTAAAGCAGGGGCACAAGTGCGGGCTAGGCTTAAGGCAGGGGCACAAGTGCGGGCTAGGCTTAAGGCCGGGGCACAAGTGAGGGCTAGGCTTAAGGCAGGGGCACAAGTGCGGGCTTGGCTTAAGGCCGGGGCACAAGTGCGGGCTAGGCTTAAGGCAGGGGCACAAGTGCGGGCTAGGCTTAAGGCCGGGGCACAAGTGCGGGCTAGGCTTAAGGCCTGGGCACAAGTGCGGGCTAGGCTTAAGGACTGGGCACAAGTGCAGGCTAGGCTTAAGGCCTGGGCACAAGTGCAGTGCTGGCTAGAATCAAGGCAGGGGGCACAAGTGCTGGATATTCTTAAGGCATGGGCACAAGTGCGGGCTAGGCTTAAGGCCTGGGCACAAGTGCGGGCTAGGCTTAAGGCCGGGGCACAAGTACGGGCTAGGCTTAAGGCCTGGGCAGTCCGGGCTAGGCTTAAGGCCTGGGCACAAGTGCGGGCTAGGCTTAAAGCCTGGGCACAAGTGCAGTGCTGGCTAGGATCAAGGAAGGGGGCACAAAGCTTAAGGCCTGGGCATAAGTGCGGGCTAGGCTTAAGGCCTGGGCACAAGTGCGGGCTAGGCTTAAGGCCTGGGCACAAGTGCGGGCTAGGCTTAAAGGGACACTGTCACCTGAATTTGGAGGGAACAATCTTCAGCCATTGATGCAGGATTTTGGGGTTTTTGATTCACCCTTTCCTTACCCGCTGGCTGCATGCTGGCTGCAATATTGGATTGAAGTTAATTCTCTGTCCTCCGTAATACATGCGTGCACAAACCAATCTTGCCTTGCGCAGGCATGTACTATGGAGGACAGAGAATGAACTTCAATCCAATATTGCAGCCAGCATGCAGCCAGCGGGTAAGGAAAGGATGAATCAAAATCCCCAAAACCCCGCCTCCATGGCTGAAGATTGTTCCCTCCAAATTCAGGTGACAGTGTCCCTTTAAGGCCTGGGCACAAGTGCGGGCTAGGCTTAAGGCCTGGGCACAAGTGCGGGCTAGGCTTTAGGCCTGGGCACAAGTGCGGGCTTGGCTTAAGGCAGGGGCACAAGTGCGGGCTTGGCTTAAGGCCTGGACACAAGTGCGGGCTTGGCTTAAGGCAGGGGCACAAGTGCGGGCTAGGCTTAAGGCCGGGGCACAAGTGCGGGCTAGGCTTAAGGCCGTGGCACAAGTGCGGGCTAGGCTTAAGGCCGGGGCACAAGTGCGGGCTAGGATTAAGGCCTGGGCACAAGTGCGGGCTAGGCTTAAGGCCTGAGCTCAAGTGCGGGCTAGGCTTAAGGCCTGGGCACAAGTGCGGGCTTGGCTTAAGGCAGGGGCACAAGTGCGGGCTTGGCTTAAAGCAGGGGCACAAGTGCGGGCTAGGCTTAAGGCAGGGGCACAAGTGCGGGCTAGGCTTAAGGCCGGGGCACAAGTGAGGGCTAGGCTTAAGGCAGGGGCACAAGTGCGGGCTTGGCTTAAGGCCGGGGCACAAGTGCGGGCTAGGCTTAAGGCCTGGGCACAAGTGCGGGCTTGGCTTAAGGCCGGGGCACAAGTGCGGGCTAGGCTTAAGGCAGGGGCACAAGTGCGGGCTAGGATTAAGGCCTGGGCACAAGTGCGGGCTAGGCTTAAGGCCTGAGCTCAAGTGCGGGCTAGGCTTAAGGCCTGGGCACAAGTGCGGGCTTGGCTTAAGGCAGGGGCACAAGTGCGGGCTTGGCTTAAAGCAGGGGCACAAGTGCGGGCTAGGCTTAAGGCAGGGGCACAAGTGCGGGCTAGGCTTAAGGCCGGGGCACAAGTGAGGGCTAGGCTTAAGGCAGGGGCACAAGTGCGGGCTTGGCTTAAGGCCGGGGCACAAGTGCGGGCTAGGCTTAAGGCAGGGGCACAAGTGCGGGCTAGGCTTAAGGCCGGGGCACAAGTGCGGGCTAGGCTTAAGGCCTGGGCACAAGTGCGGGCTAGGCTTAAGGACTGGGCACAAGTGCAGGCTAGGCTTAAGGCCTGGGCACAAGTGCAGTGCTGGCTAGAATCAAGGCAGGGGGCACAAGTGCTGGATATTCTTAAGGCATGGGCACAAGTGCGGGCTAGGCTTAAGGCCTGGGCACAAGTGCGGGCTAGGCTTAAGGCCGGGGCACAAGTGCGGGCTAGGCTTAAGGCCTGGGCATAAGTCCGGGCTAGGCTTAAGGCCTGGGCACAAGTGCGGGCTAGGCTTAAAGCCTGGGCACAAGTGCAGTGCTGGCTAGGATCAAGGAAGGGGGCACAAAGCTTAAGGCCTGGGCATAAGTGCGGGCTAGGCTTAAGGCCTGGGCACAAGTGCGGGCTAGGCTTAAGGCCTGGGCACAAGTGCGGGCTAGGCTTAAAGGGACACTGTCACCTGAATTTGGAGGGAACAATCTTCAGCCATTGATGCAGGATTTTGGGGTTTTTGATTCACTCTTTCCTTACCCGCTGGCTGCATGCTGGCTGCAATATTGGATTGAAGTTAATTCTCTGTCCTCCGTAGTACATGCGTGCACAAACCAATCTTGCCTTGCGCAGGCATGTACTATGGAGGACAGAGAATGAACTTCAATCCAATATTGCAGCCAGCATGCAGCCAGCGGGTAAGGAAAGGATGAATCAAAATCCCCAAAACCCCGCCTCCATGGCTGAAGATTGTTCCCTCCAAATTCAGGTGACAGTGTCCCTTTAAGGCCTGGGCACAAGTGCGGGCTAGGCTTAAGGCATGGGCACAAGTGCAGTGCTGGCTAGGATCAAGGCAGGGGGCACAAGTGCTGGCTAGGTTTAAGGCCTGGGCACAAGTGCGGGCTAGGCTTAAGGCCTGGGCACAAGTGCGGGCTAGGCTTATGGCATGGGCACAAGTGCAGTGCTGGCTAGGATCGAGGCAGGGGGCACAAGTGCTGGATAGACTTAAGGCATGGGCACAAGTGCGGGCTAGGCTTAAGGCCTGGGCACAAGTGCAGGCTAGGCTTAAGGCCTGGGCACAAGTACGGGCTAGGCTTAAAGGGACACTGTCATCTGAATTTGGAGGGAACAATCTTCAGCCATTGAGGCGGGGTTTTGGGGTTTTTGATTCACCCTTTCCTTACCCGCTGGCTGCATGCTGGCTGCAATATTGGATTGAAGTTCATTCTCTGTCCTCTGTAGTACATGCGTGCACAAGCCAATCTTGCCTAGCGCAGGCATGTACTATGGAGGACAGAGAATGAACTTCAATCCAATATTGCAGCCAGCATGCAGCCAGCGGGTAAGGAAAGGGTGAATCAAAAACCCCAAAACCCCGCCTCCATGGCTGAAGATTGTTCCCTCCAAATTCAGGTGACAGTGTCCCTTTAAGGCCTGGGCACAAGTGCGGGCTAGGCTTAAGGCCTGAGCACAAGTGCGGGCTAGGCTTAAGGCCTGGGCACAAGTGCGGGCTAGGCTTAAGGCCTGGGCACAAGTGCGGGCTAGGCTTAAGGCCTGGGCACAAGTGCGGGCTAGGCTTAAGGCCTGGGCACTAGTGCGGGCTAGGCTTAAGGCCTGGGCACAAGTGCGGGCTAGGCTTAAGGCCTGGGCACAAGTGCGGGCTAGGCTTAAGGCCTGGGCACAAGTGCGGGCTAGGCTTAAGGCCTGGGCACAAGTGCGGGCTTGGCTTAAGGCAGGGGCACAAGTGCGGGCTTGGCATAAGGCAGGGGCAAAGTGCGGGCTTGGCTTAAGGCAGGGGCACAAGTGCGGGCTTGGCTTAAGGTCAGGGCACAAGTGCGGGCTAGGCTTAATGCCTGGGCACAAGTGCGGGCTAGGCTTAAGGCCTTGGCACAAGTGCGGGCTAGGCTTAAGGCCTGGGCACAAGTGCAGGCTAGGCTTAAGGCCTGGGCACAAGTGCAGTGCTGGCTAGAATCAAGGCAGGGGGCACAAGTGCTGGCTAGGCTCAAGGCATGGGCACAAGTGCGGGCTAGGCTTATGGAATGGGCACAAGTGCGGGCTAGGCTTAAGGCCTGGGCACAAGTGCAGTGCTGGCAAGGATCAAGGCAGGGGGCACAAGTGCTGGCTAGGCTTAAGGCATGGGCACAAGTGCAGGCTATGCTTAAGACCTGGGCATAAGTGCGGGCTAGGCTTAAGGCCTGGGCACAAGTGCGGGCTAGGCTTAAGGCCTGAGCACAAGTGCGGGCTAGGCTTTAGGCCTGGGCACAAGTGCGGGCTTGGCTTAAGGCAGGGGCACAAGTGCGGGCTTGGCTTAAAGCAGGGGCACAAGTGCAGGCTAGGCTTAAGGCAGGGGCACAAGTGCAGGCTAGGCTTAAGGCAGGGGCACAAGTGCGGGCTAGGCTTAAGGCAGGGGCACATGTGTGGGATAGGCTTAAGGCCGGGGCACAAGTGCGGGCTAGGATTAAGGCCTGGGCACAAGTGCGGGCTAGGCTTAAGGCCTGAGCACAAGTGCGGGCTACGCTTAAGGCCTGGGCACAAGTGCGGGCTTGGCTTAAGGCAGGGGCACAAGTGTGGGCTTGGCTTAAAGCAGGGGCACAAGTGCGGGCTAGGCTTAAGGCAGGGGCACAAGTGCGGGCTAGGCTTAAGGCCGGGGCACAAGTGAGGGCTAGGCTTAAGGCAGGGGCACAAGTGCGGGCTTGGCTTAAGGCCGGGGCACAAGTGCGGGCTAGTCTTAAGGCAGGGGCACAAGTGCGGGCTAGGCTTAAGGCCGGGGCACAAGTGCTGGCTAGGCTTAAGGCCTGGGCACAAGTGCGGGCTAGGCTTAAGGACTGGGCACAAGTGCAGTGCTGGCTAGGATCAAGGCAGGGGGCACAAGTGCTGGCAAGGCTTAAGGCATGGGCACAAGTGCAGGCTAGGCTTAAGGCATGGGCACAAGTGCAGTGCTGGCTAGGATCAAGGCAGGGGGCACAAGTGCTGGATAGGCTTAAGGCATGGGCACAAGTGCGGGCTACGCTTAAGGCCTGGGCACAAATGCGGGCTAGGCTTAAGGCATGGGCACAAGTGCAGTGATGGCTAGTATCAAAGCAGGGGGCACAAGTGCGGGCTAGGCATAATGCCTGGGCACAAGTGCGGGCTAGGCTTAAGGCCTGGGCACAAGTGCGGGCTAGGCTTAAGGCCTGGGCACAAGTGCGGGCTAGGCTTAAGGCCTGGGCACAAGTGCAGTGTTGGCTAGAATCAAGGCAGGGGGCACAAGTGCTGGCTAGGCTCAAGGCATGGGCACAAGTGCGGGGTAGGCTTAAGGAATGGGCACAAGTGCGGGCTAGGCTTAAGTCCTGGGCACAAGTGCGGGCTAGGCTTAAGGCTTGGGCACAAGTGCAGTGCTGGCTAGGATCAAGGCAGGGGGCACAAGTGCTGGCTAGGCTTAAGGCATGGGCACAAGTGCAGGCTAGGCTTAAGACCTGGGCACAAGTGCGGGCTAGGCTTAAGGCCTGGGCACAAGTGCGGGCTAGGCTTAAGGCCTGGGCACAAGTGCGGGCTAGGCTTAAGGCCGGGGCACAAGTGAGGGCTAGGCTTAAGGCAGGGGCACAAGTGCGGGCTAGGCTTAAGGCCGGGGCACAAGTGCGGGCTAGGCTTAAGGCCGGGGCACAAGTGCGGGCTAGGCTTAAGGCCGGGCACAAGTGCGGGCTAGGCTTAAGGCCGGGGCACAAGTGCGGGCTAGGCTTAAGGCCGGGACACAAGTGCGGGCTGGGCTTAAGGCCGGGGCACAAGTGCGGGCTGGGCTTAAGGCCGGGGCACAAGTGCGGGCTGGGCTTAAGGCCGATGCACAAGTGCGGGCTGGGCTTAAGGCCGGGGCACAAGTGCGGGCTGGGCTTAAGGCCTGGGCACAAGTACAGTGCTGGCTAGGATCAAGGCAAGGGGGCACAAGTGCTGGCTAGGCTTAAGGCATACAGCTAACTCTTTGCACTCTTTGCATAAAGGGTTAGGCACCCATAGGGGTGAAGAGCTAGCTTTCACCCCTCTACTCTGTACTTGGACATTTAGGACTAGATCCTTTGTTGTACAGTGCGGAGCCTCTCCATAACCCCATGCTCCAAGCGACCAGGCACTTCTTGTCTGTCCTCCGTAAATGGGTAATGCCTTCTTCCCCAATTACAGTCGTGCATGCGCATTCAGACGGGACAAGAGCGAAGAGCGTAAAGCTTTCCTATGTGCATAACCAACATGAAGCTGAAGACAAAAACAAACAAACAAGCATACAAGGGGCTCAAAAGTGCGGGCTGGGCATAAGGCCTGGGCACAAGTGCGGGCTGGGCTTAAGGCCTGGGCACAAGTGCGGGCTAGGCTTAAGGCCGGGGCACAAGTGCGGGCTAGGCTTAAGGCCGGGGCACAAGTGCGGGCTAGGCTTAAGGCCGGGGCACAAGTGCGGGCTAGGCTTAAGGCCGGGGCACAAGTGCGGGCTAGGCTTAAGGCCGGGGCACAAGTGCGGCTGCTTAAGGCCGGGGCACAAGTGCGGGCTAGGCTTAAGGCCGGGGCACAAGTGCGGGCTAGGCTTAAGGCCGGGGCACAAGTGCGGGCTAGGCTTAAGGCCTGGGCACAAGTGCGGGCTAGGCTTAAGGCCTGGGCACAAGTGCGGGCTAGGCTTAAGGCCTGGGCACAAGTGCGGGCTAGGCTTAAGGCCTGGGCACAAGTGCGGGCTAGGCTTAAGGCCTGGGCACAAGTGTGGGCTAGGCTTAAGGCCTGGGCACAAGTGAGGGCTAGGCTTAAGGCCTGGGCACAAGTGCGGGCTAGGCTTAAGGCCTGGGCACAAGTGCGGGCTAGGCTTAAGGCCTGAGCACAAGTGCGGGCTAGGCTTAAGTCCGTGGCACAAGTGCGGGCTAGGCTTAAGGCCGGGGGCACAAGTGCGGGCTGAGCTTAAGGCCGGGGCACAAGTGCGGGCTAGGCTTAAGGCCGGGGCACAAGTGCGGGCTAGGCTTAAGGCCGGGGCACAAGTGCGGGCTAGGCTTAAGGCCGGGGCACAAGTGCGGGCTAGGCTTAAGGCCGGGGCACAAGTGCGGGCTAGGCTTAAGGCCGGGGCACAAGTGCGGGCTAGGCTTAAGGCCGGGGCACAAGTGCGGGCTAGGCTTAAGGCCGGGGCACAAGTGCGGGCTAGGCTTAAGGCCGGGCACAAGTGCGGGCTAGGCTTAAGGCCGGGGCACAAGTGCGGGCTAGGCTTAAGGCCGGGACACAAGTGCGGGCTGGGCTTAAGGCCGGGGCACAAGTGCGGGCTGGGCTTAAGGCCGGGGCACAAGTGCGGGCTAGGCTTAAGGCCGGGGCACAAGTGCGGGCTAGGCTTAAGGCCGGGGCACAAGTGCGGGCTAGGCTCAAGGCCGGGCACAAGTGCGGGCTAGGCTTAAGGCCGGGGCACAAGTGCGGGCTAGGCTTAAGGCCGGGACACAAGTGCGGGCTGGGCTTAAGGCCGGGGCACAAGTGCGGGCTGGGCTTAAGGCCGGGGCACAAGTGCGGGCTGGGCTTAAGGCCGATGCACAAGTGCGGGCTGGGCTTAAGGCCGGGGCACAAGTGCAGTGCGGGCTTGGCTTAAGGCCGGGGCACAAGTGCAGTGCTGGCTAGGATCAAGGCAGAGGGCACAAATGCTGGCTAGGCTTAAGGCATGGGCACAAGTGCCAGCTAGGCCTAAGGCCTGGGCACAAGTGCAGGCTAGGCTTAAGGCCTGAGCAAAAGTGCAGGCTAGGCTTAAGGCATGGGCACAAGTGCAGTGCTGGCTAGGATCAAGGCAGGGAGCACAAGTGCTGGCTAGGCTTAAGGCATGGGCACAAGTGCTGGCTAGGCTTAAGGCATACAGCTAACTCTTTGCACTCTTTGCATAAAGGGTTAGGCACCCACAGGGGTGAAGAGCTAGCTTTCACCCCTCTACTCTTTACTTGGACATTTAGGACTAGATCCTTTGTTGTACAGTGCGGAGCCTCTCCATAACTCCATGCTCCAAGCGACCAGGCACTTCTTGTCTGTCCTCCGTAAATGGGTAATGCCTTCTTCCCCAATTACAGTCGTGCATGCGCATTCAGACGGGACAAGAGCGAAGAGCGTAAAGCTGGCCCTATGTGCATAACCAACATGAAGCTGAAGACAAAAACAAACAAACAAGCATTCAAGGGGCTCAAAAGTGCGGGCTAGGCTTAAGGCCTGGGCACAAGTGCGGGCTAGGCTTAAGGCCTGGGCACAAGTGCGGGCTAGGCTTAAGGCATGGGCACAAGTGCAGTGCTGGCTAGGATCAAGGCAGGGGGCACAAGTGCTGGCTAGGCTTAAGGCATGGGCACATGTTCTGGCTAGGCTTAAGGCATACAGCTAACTCTTTGCACTCTTTGCATAAAGGGTTAGGCACCCATAGGGGTGAAGAGCTAGCTTTTACCCCTCTACTCTGTACTTGGACATTTAGGACTAGATCCTTTGCTGTCCAGTGCGGAGCCTCTCCATAACCCCATGCTCCAAGCGACCAGGCACCTCTTGTCTGTCCTCCATAAATGGGTAATGCCTTCTTCCCCAATTACAGTCGTGCATGTGCATTCAGACGGGACAAGAGCGAAGAGCGTAAAGCTGGCCCTATGTGCATAACCAACATGAAGCTGAAGACAAAAACAAACAAACAAGCATTCAAGGGGCTCAAAAGTGCGGGCTAGGCTTAAGGCCTGGGCACAAGTGCGGGCTAGGCTTAAGCCTGGGCACAAGTGCGGGCTAGGCTTAAGGCATGGGCACAAGTGCAGTGCTGGCTAGGATCAAGGCAGGGGGCACAAGTGCTGGCTAGGCATAAGGCAGGGCCACAAGTGCAGGCTAGGCATAAGGCAGCGGCACAAGTGATGGCTAGGCATAAGGCAGGGGCACAAGTGATGGCTAGGCATAAGGCAGGGGCACAAGTGCTGGTTAGGCATAAGGCAAGGGCACAAGTGCGGGCTAGGCATAAGGCAGCGGCACAATTGCTGGTTAGGCATAAGGCAAGGGCACAAGTGCGGGCTAGGCATAAGGCAGGGGCACAAGTGCAGGCTAGGCATAAGGCAGGGGCACAAGTGCGGGCTAGGCATAAGGCAGGGGCACAAGTGCGGGCTAGGCATAAGGCAGGGGCGCAAGTGCGGGCTAGGCATAAGGCAGGGGCACAAGTGCGGGCTAAACATAAGGCAGGGGCACAAGTGCGGGCTAGGCTTAAGGCCTGAGCAAAAGTGCAGGCTAGGCTTAAGGCCTGGGCACAAGTGCGGGCTAGGCTTAAGGCATGGGCACAAGTGCAGTGCTGGCTAGGATCAAGGCAGGGGGCACAAGTGCTGGCTAGGCTTAAGGCATGGGCACAAGTGCCGGCTAGGCTTAAGGCCGGGGCACAAGTGCGGGCTAGGCTTAAGGCCTGGGCACAAGTGCGGGCTAGGCATAAGGCAGGGGCACAAGTGCAGGCTAGGCATAAGGCAGGGGCACAAGTGCAGGCTAGGCATAAGGCAGGGGCACAAGTGCAGGCTAGGCATAAGGCAGGGGCACAAGTGCAGGCTAGGCATAAGGCAGGGGCACAAGTGCAGGCTAGGCATAAGTCAGGGGCACAAGTGCAGGCTAGGCATAAGGCAGGGGCACAAGTGCAGGCTAGGCATAAGGCAGGGGCACAAGTGCAGGCTAGGCATAAGGCAGGGGCACAAGTGCAGGCTAGCCATAAGGCAGGGGCACAAGTGCTGGCTAGGCCATAAGGCAGGGCCACAAGTGCAGGCTAGGCCATAAAGCAGGGCCACAAGTGCAGGCTAGGCATAAGGCAGGGGCACAAGTGCAGGCTAGGCATAAGGCCGGGGCACAAGTGCGGGCTAGGCTTAAGGCCGGGGCACAAGTGCGGGCTAGGCTTAAGGCCTGGGCACAAGTGCGGGCTAGGCTTAAGGCCTGGGCACAAGTGCGGGGTAGGCTTAAGGCCTGGGCACAAGTGCGGGCTAGGCTTAAGGCCTGGGCACAAGTGCAGGCTAGGCTTAAGGCCTGGGCACAAGTGCAGGCTGGGCTTAAGGCCTGGGCACAAGTGCAGTGCTGGCTAGGATCAAGGCAAGGGGGCACAAGTGCTGGCTAGGCTTAAGGCATACAGCTAACTCTTTGCACTCTTTGCATAAAGGGTTAGGCACCCATAGGGGTGAAGAGCTAGCTTTCACCCCTCTACTCTGTACTTGGACATTTAGGACTAGATCCTTTGTTGTACAGTGCGGAGCCTCTCCATAACCCCATGCTCCAAGCGACCAGGCACTTCTTGTCTGTCCTCCGTAAATGGGTAATGCCTTCTTCCCCAATTACAGTCGTGCATGCGCATTCAGACGGGACAAGAGCGAAGAGCGTAAAGCTTTCCTATGTGCATAACCAACATGAAGCTGAAGACAAAAACAAACAAACAAGCATACAAGGGGCTCAAAAGTGCGGGCTGGGCATAAGGCCTGGGCACAAGTGCGGGCTGGGCTTAAGGCCTGGGCACAAGTGCGGGCTAGGCTTAAGGCCGGGGCACAAGTGCGGGCTAGGCTTAAGGCCGGGGCAC
This sequence comes from Ranitomeya imitator, assembly GCF_032444005.1. NCBI lineage: Eukaryota > Metazoa > Chordata > Amphibia > Anura > Dendrobatidae > Ranitomeya > Ranitomeya imitator. The sequence goes on along the minus strand of NW_027193862.1, from coordinate 174,830 downwards.
AAGTGCGGGCTAGGCTTAAGGCCGGGGCACAAGTGCGGGCTAGGCTTAAGGCCGGGGCACAAGTGCGGGCTAGGCTTAAGGCCGGGGCACAAGTGCGGCTGCTTAAGGCCGGGGCACAAGTGCGGGCTAGGCTTAAGGCCGGGGCACAAGTGCGGGCTAGGCTTAAGGCCGGGGCACAAGTGCGGGCTAGGCTTAAGGCCTGGGCACAAGTGCGGGCTAGGCTTAAGGCCTGGGCACAAGTGCGGGCTAGGCTTAAGGCCTGGGCACAAGTGCGGGCTAGGCTTAAGGCCTGGGCACAAGTGCGGGCTAGGCTTAAGGCCTGGGCACAAGTGCGGGCTAGGCTTAAGGCCTGGGCACAAGTGAGGGCTAGGCTTAAGGCCTGGGCACAAGTGCGGGCTAGGCTTAAGGCCTGGGCACAAGTGCGGGCTAGGCTTAAGGCCTGAGCACAAGTGCGGGATAGGCTTAAGTCCGTGGCACAAGTGCGGGCTAGGCTTAAGGCCGGGGGCACAAGTGCGGGCTGAGCTTAAGGCCGGGGCACAAGTGCGGGCTAGGCTTAAGGCCGGGGCACAAGTGCGGGCTAGGCTTAAGGCCGGGGCACAAGTGCGGGCTAGGCTTAAGGCCGGGGCACAAGTGCGGGCTAGGCTTAAGGCCGGGGCACAAGTGCGGGCTAGGCTTAAGGCCTGGGCACAAGTGCGGGCTAGGCTTAAGGCCGGGGCACAAGTGCGGGCTAGGCTTAAGGCCGGGGCACAAGTGCGGGCTAGGCTTAAGGCCTGGGCACAAGTGCGGGCTAGGCTTAAGGCCGGGGCACAAGTGCGGGCTAGGCTTAAGGCCTGGGCATAAGTCCGGGCTAGGCTTAAGGCCTGGGCACAAGTGCGGGCTAGGCTTAAAGCCTGGGCACAAGTGCAGTGCTGGCTAGGATCAAGGAAGGGGGCACAAAGCTTAAGGCCTGGGCATAAGTGCGGGCTAGGCTTAAGGCCTGGGCACAAGTGCGGGCTAGGCTTAAGGCCTGGGCACAAGTGCGGGCTAGGCTTAAAGGGACACTGTCACCTGAATTTGGAGGGAACAATCTTCAGCCATTGATGCAGGATTTTGGGGTTTTTGATTCACTCTTTCCTTACCCGCTGGCTGCATGCTGGCTGCAATATTGGATTGAAGTTAATTCTCTGTCCTCCGTAGTACATGCGTGCACAAACCAATCTTGCCTTGCGCAGGCATGTACTATGGAGGACAGAGAATGAACTTCAATCCAATATTGCAGCCAGCATGCAGCCAGCGGGTAAGGAAAGGATGAATCAAAATCCCCAAAACCCCGCCTCCATGGCTGAAGATTGTTCCCTCCAAATTCAGGTGACAGTGTCCCTTTAAGGCCTGGGCACAAGTGCGGGCTAGGCTTAAGGCATGGGCACAAGTGCAGTGCTGGCTAGGATCAAGGCAAGGGGCACAAGTGCTGGCTAGGTTTAAGGCCTGGGCACAAGTGCGGGCTAGGCTTAAGGCCTGGGCACAAGTGCGGGCTAGGCTTATGGCATGGGCACAAGTGCAGTGCTGGCTAGGATCGAGGCAGGGGGCACAAGTGCTGGATAGACTTAAGGCATGGGCACAAGTGCGGGCTAGGCTTAAGGCCTGGGCACAAGTGCAGGCTAGGCTTAAGGCCTGGGCACAAGTACGGGCTAGGCTTAAAGGGACACTGTCATCTGAATTTGGAGGGAACAATCTTCAGCCATTGAGGCGGGGTTTTGGGGTTTTTGATTCACCCTTTCCTTACCCGCTGGCTGCATGCTGGCTGCAATATTGGATTGAAGTTCATTCTCTGTCCTCTGTAGTACATGCGTGCACAAGCCAATCTTGCCTAGCGCAGGCATGTACTATGGAGGACAGAGAATGAACTTCAATCCAATATTGCAGCCAGCATGCAGCCAGCGGGTAAGGAAAGGGTGAATCAAAAACCCCAAAACCCCGCCTCCATGGCTGAAGATTGTTCCCTCCAAATTCAGGTGACAGTGTCCCTTTAAGGCCTGGGCACAAGTGCGGGCTAGGCTTAAGGCCTGAGCACAAGTGCGGGCTAGGCTTAAGGCCTGGGCACAAGTGCGGGCTAGGCTTAAGGCCTGGGCACAAGTGCGGGCTAGGCTTAAGGCCTGGGCACAAGTGCGGGCTAGGCTTAAGGCCTGGGCACTAGTGCGGGCTAGGCTTAAGGCCTGGGCACAAGTGCGGGCTAGGCTTAAGGCCTGGGCACAAGTGCGGGCTAGGCTTAAGGCCTGGGCACAAGTGCGGGCTAGGCTTAAGGCCTGGGCACAAGTGCGGGCTTGGCTTAAGGCAGGGGCACAAGTGCGGGCTTGGCATAAGGCAGGGGCAAAGTGCGGGCTTGGCTTAAGGCAGGGGCACAAGTGCGGGCTTGGCTTAAGGTCAGGGCACAAGTGCGGGCTAGGCTTAATGCCTGGGCACAAGTGCGGGCTAGGCTTAAGGCCTTGGCACAAGTGCGGGCTAGGCTTAAGGCCTGGGCACAAGTGCAGGCTAGGCTTAAGGCCTGGGCACAAGTGCAGTGCTGGCTAGAATCAAGGCAGGGGGCACAAGTGCTGGCTAGGCTCAAGGCATGGGCACAAGTGCGGGCTAGGCTTATGGAATGGGCACAAGTGCGGGCTAGGCTTAAGGCCTGGGCACAAGTGCAGTGCTGGCAAGGATCAAGGCAGGGGGCACAAGTGCTGGCTAGGCTTAAGGCATGGGCACAAGTGCAGGCTATGCTTAAGACCTGGGCATAAGTGCGGGCTAGGCTTAAGGCCTGGGCACAAGTGCGGGCTAGGCTTAAGGCCTGAGCACAAGTGCGGGCTAGGCTTTAGGCCTGGGCACAAGTGCGGGCTTGGCTTAAGGCAGGGGCACAAGTGCGGGCTTGGCTTAAAGCAGGGGCACAAGTGCAGGCTAGGCTTAAGGCAGGGGCACAAGTGCAGGCTAGGCTTAAGGCAGGGGCACAAGTGCGGGCTAGGCTTAAGGCAGGGGCACATGTGTGGGATAGGCTTAAGGCCGGGGCACAAGTGCGGGCTAGGATTAAGGCCTGGGCACAAGTGCGGGCTAGGCTTAAGGCCTGAGCACAAGTGCGGGCTACGCTTAAGGCCTGGGCACAAGTGCGGGCTTGGCTTAAGGCAGGGGCACAAGTGTGGGCTTGGCTTAAAGCAGGGGCACAAGTGCGGGCTAGGCTTAAGGCAGGGGCACAAGTGCGGGCTAGGCTTAAGGCCGGGGCACAAGTGAGGGCTAGGCTTAAGGCAGGGGCACAAGTGCGGGCTTGGCTTAAGGCCGGGGCACAAGTGCGGGCTAGTCTTAAGGCAGGGGCACAAGTGCGGGCTAGGCTTAAGGCCGGGGCACAAGTGCTGGCTAGGCTTAAGGCCTGGGCACAAGTGCGGGCTAGGCTTAAGGACTGGGCACAAGTGCAGTGCTGGCTAGGATCAAGGCAGGGGGCACAAGTGCTGGCAAGGCTTAAGGCATGGGCACAAGTGCAGGCTAGGCTTAAGGCATGGGCACAAGTGCAGTGCTGGCTAGGATCAAGGCAGGGGGCACAAGTGCTGGATAGGCTTAAGGCATGGGCACAAGTGCGGGCTACGCTTAAGGCCTGGGCACAAATGCGGGCTAGGCTTAAGGCATGGGCACAAGTGCAGTGATGGCTAGTATCAAAGCAGGGGGCACAAGTGCGGTCTAGGCATAATGCCTGGGCACAAGTGCGGGCTAGGCTTAAGGCCTGGGCACAAGTGCGGGCTAGGCTTAAGGCCTGGGCACAAGTGCGGGCTAGGCTTAAGGCCTGGGCACAAGTGCAGTGTTGGCTAGAATCAAGGCAGGGGGCACAAGTGCTGGCTAGGCTCAAGGCATGGGCACAAGTGCAGGGTAGGCTTAAGGAATGGGCACAAGTGCGGGCTAGGCTTAAGTCCTGGGCACAAGTGCGGGCTAGGCTTAAGGCTTGGGCACAAGTGCAGTGCTGGCTAGGATCAAGGCAGGGGGCACAAGTGCTGGCTAGGCTTAAGGCATGGGCACAAGTGCAGGCTAGGCTTAAGACCTGGGCACAAGTGCGGGCTAGGCTTAAGGCCTGGGCACAAGTGCGGGCTAGGCTTAAGGCCTGGGCACAAGTGCGGGCTAGGCTTAAGGCCGGGGCACAAGTGAGGGCTAGGCTTAAGGCAGGGGCACAAGTGCGGGCTAGGCTTAAGGCCGGGGCACAAGTGCGGGCTAGGCTTAAGGCCGGGGCACAAGTGCGGGCTAGGCTTAAGGCCGGGCACAAGTGCGGGCTAGGCTTAAGGCCGGGGCACAAGTGCGGGCTAGGCTTAAGGCCGGGACACAAGTGCGGGCTGGGCTTAAGGCCGGGGCACAAGTGCGGGCTGGGCTTAAGGCCGGGGCACAAGTGCGGGCTGGGCTTAAGGCCGATGCACAAGTGCGGGCTGGGCTTAAGGCCGGGGCACAAGTGCGGGCTGGGCTTAAGGCCTGGGCACAAGTACAGTGCTGGCTAGGATCAAGGCAAGGGGGCACAAGTGCTGGCTAGGCTTAAGGCATACAGCTAACTCTTTGCACTCTTTGCATAAAGGGTTAGGCACCCATAGGGGTGAAGAGCTAGCTTTCACCCCTCTACTCTGTACTTGGACATTTAGGACTAGATCCTTTGTTGTACAGTGCGGAGCCTCTCCATAACCCCATGCTCCAAGCGACCAGGCACTTCTTGTCTGTCCTCCGTAAATGGGTAATGCCTTCTTCCCCAATTACAGTCGTGCATGCGCATTCAGACGGGACAAGAGCGAAGAGCGTAAAGCTTTCCTATGTGCATAACCAACATGAAGCTGAAGACAAAAACAAACAAACAAGCATACAAGGGGCTCAAAAATGCGGGCTGGGCATAAGGCCTGGGCACAAGTGCGGGCTGGGCTTAAGGCCTGGGCACAAGTGCGGGCTAGGCTTAAGGCCGGGGCACAAGTGCGGGCTAGGCTTAAGGCCGGGGCACAAGTGCGGGCTAGGCTTAAGGCCGGGGCACAAGTGCGGGCTAGGCTTAAGGCCGGGGCACAAGTGCGGGCTAGGCTTAAGGCCGGGGCACAAGTGCGGCTGCTTAAGGCCGGGGCACAAGTGCGGGCTAGGCTTAAGGCCGGGGCACAAGTGCGGGCTAGGCTTAAGGCCGGGGCACAAGTGCGGGCTAGGCTTAAGGCCTGGGCACAAGTGCGGGCTAGGCTTAAGGCCTGGGCACAAGTGCGGGCTAGGCTTAAGGCCTGGGCACAAGTGCGGGCTAGGCTTAAGGCCTGGGCACAAGTGCGGGCTAGGCTTAAGGCCTGGGCACAAGTGTGGGCTAGGCTTAAGGCCTGGGCACAAGTGAGGGCTAGGCTTAAGGCCTGGGCACAAGTGCGGGCTAGGCTTAAGGCCTGGGCACAAGTGCGGGCTAGGCTTAAGGCCTGAGCACAAGTGCGGGCTAGGCTTAAGTCCGTGGCACAAGTGCGGGCTAGGCTTAAGGCCGGGGGCACAAGTGCGGGCTGAGCTTAAGGCCGGGGCACAAGTGCGGGCTAGGCTTAAGGCCGGGGCACAAGTGCGGGCTAGGCTTAAGGCCGGGGCACAAGTGCGGGCTAGGCTTAAGGCCGGGGCACAAGTGCGGGCTAGGCTTAAGGCCGGGGCACAAGTGCGGGCTAGGCTTAAGGCCGGGGCACAAGTGCGGGCTAGGCTTAAGGCCGGGGCACAAGTGCGGGCTAGGCTTAAGGCCGGGGCACAAGTGCGGGCTAGGCTTAAGGCCGGGCACAAGTGCGGGCTAGGCTTAAGGCCGGGGCACAAGTGCGGGCTAGGCTTAAGGCCGGGACACAAGTGCGGGCTGGGCTTAAGGCCGGGGCACAAGTGCGGGCTGGGCTTAAGGCCGGGGCACAAGTGCGGGCTAGGCTTAAGGCCGGGGCACAAGTGCGGGCTAGGCTTAAGGCCGGGGCACAAGTGCGGGCTAGGCTTAAGGCCGGGCACAAGTGCGGGCTAGGCTTAAGGCCGGGGCACAAGTGCGGGCTAGGCTTAAGGCCGGGACACAAGTGCGGGCTGGGCTTAAGGCCGGGGCACAAGTGCGGGCTGGGCTTAAGGCCGGGGCACAAGTGCGGGCTGGGCTTAAGGCCGATGCACAAGTGCGGGCTGGGCTTAAGGCCGGGGCACAAGTGCAGTGCGGGCTTGGCTTAAGGCCGGGGCACAAGTGCAGTGCTGGCTAGGATCAAGGCAGAGGGCACAAATGCTGGCTAGGCTTAAGGCATGGGCACAAGTGCCAGCTAGGCCTAAGGCCTGGGCACAAGTGCAGGCTAGGCTTAAGGCCTGAGCAAAAGTGCAGGCTAGGCTTAAGGCATGGGCACAAGTGCAGTGCTGGCTAGGATCAAGGCAGGGAGCACAAGTGCTGGCTAGGCTTAAGGCATGGGCACAAGTGCTGGCTAGGCTTAAGGCATACAGCTAACTCTTTGCACTCTTTGCATAAAGGGTTAGGCACCCACAGGGGTGAAGAGCTAGCTTTCACCCCTCTACTCTTTACTTGGACATTTAGGACTAGATCCTTTGTTGTACAGTGCGGAGCCTCTCCATAACTCCATGCTCCAAGCGACCAGGCACTTCTTGTCTGTCCTCCGTAAATGGGTAATGCCTTCTTCCCCAATTACAGTCGTGCATGCGCATTCAGACGGGACAAGAGCGAAGAGCGTAAAGCTGGCCCTATGTGCATAACCAACATGAAGCTGAAGACAAAAACAAACAAACAAGCATTCAAGGGGCTCAAAAGTGCGGGCTAGGCTTAAGGCCTGGGCACAAGTGCGGGCTAGGCTTAAGGCCTGGGCACAAGTGCGGGCTAGGCTTAAGGCATGGGCACAAGTGCAGTGCTGGCTAGGATCAAGGCAGGGGGCACAAGTGCTGGCTAGGCTTAAGGCATGGGCACATGTTCTGGCTAGGCTTAAGGCATACAGCTAACTCTTTGCACTCTTTGCATAAAGGGTTAGGCACCCATAGGGTTGAAGAGCTAGCTTTTACCCCTCTACTCTGTACTTGGACATTTAGGACTAGATCCTTTGCTGTCCAGTGCGGAGCCTCTCCATAACCCCATGCTCCAAGCGACCAGGCACCTCTTGTCTGTCCTCCATAAATGGGTAATGCCTTCTTCCCCAATTACAGTCGTGCATGTGCATTCAGACGGGACAAGAGCGAAGAGCGTAAAGCTGGCCCTATGTGCATAACCAACATGAAGCTGAAGACAAAAACAAACAAACAAGCATTCAAGGGGCTCAAAAGTGCGGGCTAGGCTTAAGGCCTGGGCACAAGTGCGGGCTAGGCTTAAGCCTGGGCACAAGTGCGGGCTAGGCTTAAGGCATGGGCACAAGTGCAGTGCTGGCTAGGATCAAGGCAGGGGGCACAAGTGCTGGCTAGGCATAAGGCAGGGCCACAAGTGCAGGCTAGGCATAAGGCAGCGGCACAAGTGATGGCTAGGCATAAGGCAGGGGCACAAGTGATGGCTAGGCATAAGGCAGGGGCACAAGTGCTGGTTAGGCATAAGGCAAGGGCACAAGTGCGGGCTAGGCATAAGGCAGCGGCACAATTGCTGGTTAGGCATAAGGCAAGGGCACAAGTGCGGGCTAGGCATAAGGCAGGGGCACAAGTGCAGGCTAGGCATAAGGCAGGGGCACAAGTGCGGGCTAGGCATAAGGCAGGGGCACAAGTGCGGGCTAGGCATAAGGCAGGGGCGCAAGTGCGGGCTAGGCATAAGGCAGGGGCACAAGTGCGGGCTAAACATAAGGCAGGGGCACAAGTGCGGGCTAGGCTTAAGGCCTGAGCAAAAGTGCAGGCTAGGCTTAAGGCCTGGGCACAAGTGCGGGCTAGGCTTAAGGCATGGGCACAAGTGCAGTGCTGGCTAGGATCAAGGCAGGGGGCACAAGTGCTGGCTAGGCTTAAGGCATGGGCACAAGTGCCGGCTAGGCTTAAGGCCGGGGCACAAGTGCGGGCTAGGCTTAAGGCCTGGGCACAAGTGCGGGCTAGGCATAAGGCAGGGGCACAAGTGCAGGCTAGGCATAAGGCAGGGGCACAAGTGCAGGCTAGGCATAAGGCAGGGGCACAAGTGCAGGCTAGGCATAAGGCAGGGGCACAAGTGCAGGCTAGGCATAAGGCAGGGGCACAAGTGCAGGCTAGGCATAAGTCAGGGGCACAAGTGCAGGCTAGGCATAAGGCAGGGGCACAAGTGCAGGCTAGGCATAAGGCAGGGGCACAAGTGCAGGCTAGGCATAAGGCAGGGGCACAAGTGCAGGCTAGCCATAAGGCAGGGGCACAAGTGCTGGCTAGGCCATAAGGCAGGGCCACAAGTGCAGGCTAGGCCATAAAGCAGGGCCACAAGTGCAGGCTAGGCATAAGGCAGGGGCACAAGTGCAGGCTAGGCATAAGGCCGGGGCACAAGTGCGGGCTAGGCTTAAGGCCGGGGCACAAGTGCGGGCTAGGCTTAAGGCCTGGGCACAAGTGCGGGCTAGGCTTAAGGCCTGGGCACAAGTGCGGGGTAGGCTTAAGGCCTGGGCACAAGTGCGGGCTAGGCGTAAGGCCTGGGCACAAGTGCAGGCTAGGCTTAAGGCCTGGGCACAAGTGCAGGCTGGGCTTAAGGCCTGGGCACAAGTGCAGTGCTGGCTAGGATCAAGGCAAGGGGGCACAAGTGCTGGCTAGGCTTAAGGCATACAGCTAACTCTTTGCACTCTTTGCATAAAGGGTTAGGCACCCATAGGGGTGAAGAGCTAGCTTTCACCCCTCTACTCTGTACTTGGACATTTAGGACTAGATCCTTTGTTGTACAGTGCGGAGCCTCTCCATAACCCCATGCTCCAAGCGACCAGGCACTTCTTGTCTGTCCTCCGTAAATGGGTAATGCCTTCTTCCCCAATTACAGTCGTGCATGCGCATTCAGACGGGACAAGAGCGAAGAGCGTAAAGCTTTCCTATGTGCATAACCAACATGAAGCTGAAGACAAAAACAAACAAACAAGCATACAAGGGGCTCAAAAGTGCGGGCTGGGCATAAGGCCTGGGCACAAGTGCGGGCTGGGCTTAAGGCCTGGGCACAAGTGCGGGCTAGGCTTAAGGCCGGGGCACAAGTGCGGGCTAGGCTTAAGGCCGGGGCACAAGTGCGGGCTAGGCTTAAGGCCGGGGCACAAGTGCGGGCTAGGCTTAAGGCCGGGGCACAAGTGCGGGCTAGGCTTAAGGCCGGGGCACAAGTGCGGCTGCTTAAGGCCGGGGCACAAGTGCGGGCTAGGCTTAAGGCCGGGGCACAAGTGCGGGCTAGGCTTAAGGCCGGGGCACAAGTGCGGGCTAGGCTTAAGGCCTGGGCACAAGTGCGGGCTAGGCTTAAGGCCTGGGCACAAGTGCGGGCTAGGCTTAAGGCCTGGGCACAAGTGCGGGCTAGGCTTAAGGCCTGGGCACAAGTGCGGGCTAGGCTTAAGGCCTGGGCACAAGTGCGGGCTAGGCTTAAGGCCTGGGCACAAGTGAGGGCTAGGCTTAAGGCCTGGGCACAAGTGCGGGCTAGGCTTAAGGCCTGGGCACAAGTGCGGGCTAGGCTTAAGGCCTGAGCACAAGTGCGGGATAGGCTTAAGTCCGTGGCACAAGTGCAGGCTAGGCTTAAGGCCGGGGGCACAAGTGCGGGCTGAGCTTAAGGCCGGGGCACAAGTGCGGGCTAGGCTTAAGGCCGGGGCACAAGTGCGGGCTAGGCTTAAGGCCGGGGCACAAGTGCGGGCTAGGCTTAAGGCCGGGGCACAAGTGCGGGCTAGGCTTAAGGCCGGGGCACAAGTGCGGGCTAGGCTTAAGGCCTGGGCACAAGTGCGGGCTAGGCTTAAGGCCTGGGCACAAGTGCGGGCTAGGCTTAAGGCCTGGGCACAAGTGCGGGCTGGGCTTAAGGCCTGGGCACAAGTGCAGGCTGGGCTTAAGGCCTGGGCACAAGTGCAGTGCTGGCTAGGATCAAGGCAAGGGGGCACAAGTGCTGGCTAGGCTTAAGGCATGGGCACAAGTGCTGGCTAGGCTTAAGGCATACAGCTAACTCTTTGCACTTTTTGCATAAAGGGTTAGGCACCCATAGGGGTGAAGAGCTAGCTTTCACCCCTTTACTCTGTACTTGGACATTTAGGACTAGATCCTTTGTTGTACAGTGCGGAGCCTCTCCATAACCCCATGCTCCAAGCGACCAGGCACTTCTTGTCTGTCCTCCGTAAATGGGTAATGCCTTCTTCCCCAATTACAGTCGTGCATGCGCATTCAGACGGGACAAGAGCGAAGAGCGTAAAGCTGGCCCTATGTGCCTAACCAACATGAAGCTGAAGACAAAAACAAACAAGCATACAAGTGGCTCAAAAGTGCGGGCTAGGCTTAAGGCCTGGGCACAAGTGCGGGCTAGGCTTAAGGCCTGGGCACAAGTTCGGGCTAGGCTTAAGGCCGGGGCACAAGTGCGGGCTAGGCTTAAGGTTGGGGCACAAGTGCGGGCTAGGCTAAAGGCCTGGGCACAAGTGCGGGCTAGGCTAAAGGCCTGGGCACAAGTGCGGGCTAGGCTTAAGGCCGGGGCACAAGTGGGGGCTAGGCTTAAGGCCGGGGCACAGGTGGGGGCTAGGCTTAAGGCCGGGGCACAAGTGGGGGCTAGGCTTAAGGCCGGGGCACAAGTGGGGGCTAGGCTTAAGGCCGGGGCACAAGTGCGGGCTAGGCTTAAGGCCGGGACACAAGTGCGGGCTGGGCTTAAGGCCGGGGCACAAGTGCGGGCTGGGCTTAAGGCCGGGGCACAAGTGCGGGCTGGGCTTAAGGCCGATGCACAAGTGCGGGCTGGGCTTAAGGCCGGGGCACAAGTGCGGGCTGGGCTTAAGGCCGGGGCACAAGTGCGGGCTGGGCTTAAGGCTGGGGCACAAGTGCGGGCTGGGCTTAAGGCCGGGGCACAAGTGCGGGCTGGGCTAAAGGCCTGGGCACAAGTGCGGGCTGGGCTTAAGGCCGGGGCACTAGTGCGGGCTAGGCTTAAGGCCTGGGCCCAAGTGCGGGCTAGGCATAAGGCCTGGGCACAAGTGCGGGCTAGGCTTAAGGCCTGGGCACAAGTGCGGGCTAGGCTTAAGGCCTGGGCACAAGTGCGGGCTAGGCTTAAGGCCTGGGCACAAGTGCGGGCTAGGCTTAAGGCCTGGGCACAAGTGCGGGCTAGGCTTAAGGCCTGGGCACAAGTGCGGGCTTGGCTTAAGGCCGGGGCACAAGTGCGGGCTAGGCTTAAGGCCGGGGCACAAGTGCGGGCTAGGCTTAAGGCCGGGGCACAAGTGCGGGCTAGGCTTAAGGCCTGGGCACAAGTGCGGGCTAGGCTTAAGGCCGGGGCACAAGTGCGGGCTAGGCTTAAGGCCTGAGCACAAGTGCGGGCTAGGCTTAAGGCCTGAGCACAAGTGCGGGCTAGGCTTAAGGCCGGGGAACAAGTGCGGGCTAGGCTTAAGGCCGGGGGCACAAGTGCGGGCTAGGCTGAAGGCCGGGGCACAAGTGCGGGCTAGGCTTAAGGCCGGGGCACAAGTGCGGGCTAGGCTTAAGGCCGGGGCACAAGTGCGGGCTAGGCTTAAGGCCGGGGCACAAGTGCGGGCTAGGCTTAAGGCCGGGGCACAAGTGCAGGCTAGGCTTAAGGCCTGGGCACAAGTGCGGGCTAGGCTTAAGGCCTGGGCACAAGTGCGGGCTAGGCTTAAGGCCTGGGCACAAGTGCGGGCTGGGCTTAAGGCCGGGGCACAAGTGCGGGCTAGGCTTAAGGCATGGGCACAAGTGCGGGCTAGGCTTAAGGCCTGGGCACAAGTGCGGGCTAGGCTTAAGGCCTGGGCACAAGTGCGGGCTGGGCTTAAGGCCTGGGCACAAGTGCAGGCTGGGCTTAAGGCCTGGGCACAAGTGCAGTGCTGGCTAGGATCAAGGCAAGGGGGCACAAGTGCTGGCTAGGCTTAAGGCATGGGCACAAGTGCTGGCTAGGCTTAAGGCATACAGCTAACTCTTTGCACTTTTTGCATAAAGGGTTAGGCACCCATAGGGGTGAAGAGCTAGCTTTCACCCCTTTACTCTGTACTTGGACATTTAGGACTAGATCCTTTGTTGTACAGTGTGGAGCCTCTCCATAACCCCATGCTCCAAGCGACCAGGCACTTCTTGTCTGTCCTCCGTAAAATGGGTAATGCCTTCTTTCCCAATTACAGTCGTGCATGTGCATTCAGACGGGACAAGAGCGAAGAGCGTAAAGCTGGCCCTATGTGCCTAACCAACATGAAGCTGAAGACAAAAACAAACAAGCATACAAGTGGCTCAAAAGTGCGGGCTAGGCTTAAGGCCGGGGCACAAGTGCGGGCTAGGCTTAAGGCCGGGGCACAAGTGCGGGCTAGGCTTAAGGCCGGGGCACAAGTGCGGGCTAGGCTTAAGGCCGGGGCACAAGTGCGCGCTAGGCTTAAGGCCGGGGCACAAGTGTGGGCTAGGCTTAAGGCCAGGGCACAAGTGCGGGCTAATCTTAAAGCCTGGGCACAAGTGCAGTGTGGGCTAGGCTTAAGGCCGGGGCACAAGTGCAGTGCTGGCTAGGATCAAGGCAGAGGGCACAAATGCTGGCTAGGCTTAAGGCATGGGCACAAGTGCCAGCTAGGCCTAAGGCCTGGGCACAAGTGCAGGCTAGGCTTAAGGCCTGAGCAAAAGTGCAGGCTAGGCTTAAGGCATGGGCACAAGTGCAGTGCTGGCTAGGATCAAGGCAGGGAGCACAAGTGCTGGCTAGGCTTAAGGCATGGGCACAAGTGCTGGCTAGGCTTAAGGCATACAGCTAACTCTTTGCACTCTTTGCATAAAGGGTTAAGCACCCACAGGGGTGAAGAGCTAGCTTTCACCCCTCTACTCTTTACTTGGACATTTAGGACTAGATCCTTTGTTGTACAGTGCGGAGCCTCTCCATAACCCCATGCTCCAAGCGACCAGGCACTTCTTGTCTGTCCTCCGTAAATGGGTAATGCCTTCTTTCCCAATTACAGTCGTGCATGTGCATTCAGACGGGACAAGAGCGAAGAGCGTAAAGCTGGCCCTATGTGCCTAACCAACATGAAGCTGAAGACAAAAACAAACAAGCATACAAGTGGCTCAAAAGTGCGGGCTAGGCTTAAGGCCGGGGCACAAGTGCGGGCTAGGCTTAAGGCCGGGGCACAAGTGCGGGCTAGGCTTAAGGCCGGGGCACAAGTGCGGGCTAGGCTTAAGGCCAGGACACAAGTGCGGGCTAGGCTTAAAGCCTGGGCACAAGTGCAGTGCGGGCTAGGCTTAAGGCCGGGGCACAAGTGCAGTGCTGGCTAGGATCAAGGCAGAGGGCACAAATGCTGGCTAGGCTTAAGGCATGGGCACAAGTGCCAGCTAGGCCTAAGGCCTGGGCACAAGTGCAGGCTAGGCTTAAGGCCTAAGCAAAAGTGCAGGCTAGGCTTAAGGCATGGGCACAAGTGCAGTGCTGGCTAGGATCAAGGCAGGGAGCACAAGTGCTGGCTAGGCTTAAGGCATGGGCACAAGTGCTGGCTAGGCTTAAGGCATACAGCTAACTCTTTGCACTCTTTGCATAAAGGGTTAGGCACCCACAGGGGTGAAGAGCTAGCTTTCACCCCTCTACTCTTTACTTGGACATTTAGGACTAGATCCTTTGTTGTACAGTGCGGAGCTTCTCCATAACTCCATGCTCCAAGCGACCAGGCACTTCTTGTCTGTCCTCCGTAAATGGGTAATGCCTTCTTCCCCAATTACAGTCGTGCATGCGCATTCAGACGGGACAAGAGCGAAGAGCGTAAAGCTGGCCCTATGTGCATAACCAACATGAAGCTGAAGACAAAAACAAACAAACAAGCATTCAAGGGGCTCAAAAGTGCGGGCTAGGCTTAAGGCCTGGGCACAAGTGCGGGCTAGGCTTAAGGCCTGGGCACAAGTGCGGGCTAGGCTTAAGGCATGGGCACAAGTGCAGTGCTGGCTAGGATCAAGGCAGGGGGCACAAGTGCTGGCTAGGCTTAAGGCATGGGCACATGTTCTGGCTAGGCTTAAGGCATACAGCTAACTCTTTGCACTCTTTGCATAAAGGGTTAGGCACCCATAGGGGTGAAGAGCTAGCTTTCACCCCTCTACTCTGTACTTGGACATTTAGGACTAGATCCTTTGCTGTCCAGTGTGGAGCCTCTCCATAACCCCATGCTCCAAGCGACCAGGCACCTCTTGTCTGTCCTCCATAAATGGGTAATGCCTTCTTCCCCAATTACAGTCGTGCATGTGCATTCAGACGGGACAAGAGCGAAGAGCGTAAAGCTGGCCCTATGTGCATAACCAACATGAAGCTGAAGACAAAAACAAACAAACAAGCATTCAAGGGGCTCAAAAGTGCGGGCTAGGCTTAAGGCCTGGGCACAAGTGCGGGCTAGGCTTAAGCCTGGGCACAAGTGCGGGCTAGGCTTAAGGCATGGGCACAAGTGCAGTGCTGGCTAGGATCAAGGCAGGGGGCACAAGTGCTGGCTAGGCATAAGGCAGGGCCACAAGTGCAGGCTAGGCATAAGGCAGCGGCACAAGTGATGGCTAGGCATAAGGCAGGGGCACAAGTGATGGCTAGGCATAAGGCAGGGGCACAAGTGCTGGTTAGGCATAAGGCAAGGGCACAAGTGCGGGCTAGGCATAAGGCAGCGGCACAATTGCTGGTTAGGCATAAGGCAAGGGCACAAGTGCGGGCTAGGCATAAGGCAGGGGCACAAGTGCGGGCTAGGCATAAGGCAGGGGCACAAGTGCGGGCTAGGCATAAGGCAGGGGCACAAGTGCGGGCTAGGCATAAGGCAGGGGCGCAAGTGCGGGCTAGGCATAAGGCAGGGGCACAAGTGCGGGCTAAACATAAGGCAGGGGCACAAGTGCGGGCTAGGCTTAAGGCCTGAGCAAAAGTGCAGGCTAGGCTTAAGGCCTGGGCACAAGTGCGGGCTAGGCTTAAGGCATGGGCACAAGTGCAGTGCTGGCTAGGATCAAGGCAGGGGGCACAAGTGCTGGCTAGGCTTAAGGCATGGGCACAAGTGCCGGCTAGGCTTAAGGCCGGGGCACAAGTGCGGGCTAGGCTTAAGGCCTGGGCACAAGTGCAGGCTAGGCATAAGGCAGGGGCACAAGTGCAGGCTAGGCATAAGGCAGGGGCACAAGTGCAGGCTAGGCATAAGGCAGGGGCACAAGTGCAGGCTAGGCATAAGGCAGGGGCACAAGTGCAGGCTAGGCATAAGTCAGGGGCACAAGTGCAGGCTAGGCATAAGGCAGGGGCACAAGTGCAGGCTAGGCATAAGGCAGGGGCACAAGTGCAGGCTAGGCATAAGGCAGGGGCACAAGTGCAGGCTAGCCATAAGGCAGGGGCACAAGTGCTGGCTAGGCCATAAGGCAGGGCCACAAGTGCAGGCTAGGCCATAAAGCAGGGCCACAAGTGCAGGCTAGGCATAAGGCAGGGGCACAAGTGCAGGCTAGGCATAAGGCCGGGGCACAAGTGCGGGCTAGGCTTAAGGCCGGGGCACAAGTGCGGGCTAGGCTTAAGGCCTGGGCACAAGTGCGGGCTAGGCTTAAGGCCTGGGCACAAGTGCGGGGTAGGCTTAAGGCCTGGGCACAAGTGCGGGCTAGGCTTAAGGCCTGGGCACAAGTGCGGGCTAGGCTTAAGGCCTGGGCACAAGTGCAGGCTGGGCTAAAGGCCTGGGCACAAGTGCAGTGCTGGCTAGGATCAAGGCAAGGGGGCACAAGTGCTGGCTAGGCTTAAGGCATACAGCTAACTCTTTGCACTCTTTGCATAAAGGGTTAGGCACCCATAGGGGTGAAGAGATAGCTTTCAACCCTCTACTCTGTACTTGGACATTTAGGACTAGATCCTTTGTTGTACAGTGCGGAGCCTCTCCATAACCCCATGCTCCAAGCGACCAGGCACTTCTTGTCTGTCCTCCGTAAATGGGTAATGCCTTCTTCCCCAATTACAGTCGTGCATGCGCATTCAGACGGGACAAGAGCGAAGAGCGTAAAGCTTTCCTATGTGCATAACCAACATGAAGCTGAAGACAAAAACAAACAAACAAGCATACAAGGGGCTCACAAGTGCGGGCTAGGCTTAAGGCCGGGGCACAAGTGCGGGCTAGGCTTAAGGCCTGGGCACAAGTGCGGGCTGGGCTTAAGGCCTGGGCACAAGTGCGGGCTAGGCTTAAGGCCGGGGCACAAGTGCGGGCTAGGCTTAAGGCCGGGGCACAAGTGCGGGCTAGGCTTAAGGCCGGGGCACAAGTGCGGGCTAGGCTTAAGGCCGGGGCACAAGTGCGGGCTAGGCTTAAGGCCGGGGCACAAGTGCGGCTGCTTAAGGCCGGGGTACAAGTGCGGGCTAGGCTTAAGGCCGGGGCACAAGTGCGGGCTAGGCTTAAGGCCGGGGCACAAGTGCGGGCTAGGCTTAAGGCCTGGGCACAAGTGCGGGCTAGGCTTAAGGCCTGGGCACAAGTGCGGGCTAGGCTTAAGGCCTGGGCACAAGTGCGGGCTAGGCTTAAGGCCTGGGCACAAGTGCGGGCTAGGCTTAAGGCCTGGGCACAAGTGAGGGCTAGGCTTAAGGCCTGGGCACAAGTGCGGGCTAGGCTTAAGGCCTGGGCACAAGTGCGGGCTAGGCTTAAGGCCTGAGCACAAGTGCGGGCTAGGCTTAAGTCCGTGGCACAAGTGCGGGCTAGGCTTAAGGCCGGGGGCACAAGTGCGGGCTGAGCTTAAGGCCGGGGCACAAGTGCGGGCTAGGCTTAAGGCCGGGGCACAAGTGCGGGCTAGGCTTAAGGCCGGGGCACAAGTGCGGGCTAGGCTTAAGGCCGGGGCACAAGTGCGGGCTAGGCTTAAGGCCGGGGCACAAGTGCGGGCTAGGCTTAAGGCCGGGGCACAAGTGCGGGCTAGGCTTAAGGCCTGGGCACAAGTGCGGGCTAGGCTTAAGGCCTGGGCACAAGTGCGGGCTAGGCTTAAGGCCTGGGCACAAGTGCGGGCTAGGCTTAAGGCCTGGGCACAAGTGCGGGCTAGGCTTAAGGCCTGGGCACAAGTGAGGGCTAGGCTTAAGGCCTGGGCACAAGTGCGGGCTAGGCTTAAGGCCTGGGCACAAGTGCGGGCTAGGCTTAAGGCCTGAGCACAAGTGCGGGCTAGGCTTAAGTCCGTGGCACAAGTGCGGGCTAGGCTTAAGGCCGGGGGCACAAGTGCGGGCTGAGCTTAAGGCCGGGGCACAAGTGCGGGCTAGGCTTAAGGCCGGGGCACAAGTGCGGGCTAGGCTTAAGGCCGGGGCACAAGTGCGGGCTAGGCTTAAGGCCGGGGCACAAGTGCGGGCTAGGCTTAAGGCCGGGGCACAAGTGCGGGCTAGGCTTAAGGCCGGGGCACAAGTGCGGGCTAGGCTTAAGGCCGGGGCACAAGTGCGGGCTAGGCTTAAGGCCGGGGCACAAGTGCGGGCTAGGCTTAAGGCCGGGCACAAGTGCGGGCTAGGCTTAAGGCCGGGGCACAAGTGCGGGCTAGGCTTAAGGCCGGGGCACAAGTGCGGGCTAGGCTTAAGGCCTGGGCACAAGTGCGGGCTAGGCTTAAGGCCGGGGCACAAGTGCGGGCTAGGCTTAAGGCCGGGGCACAAGTGCGGGCTAGGCTTAAGGCCGGGGCACAAGTGCGGGCTAGGCTTGAGGCCTGGGCACAAGTGCGGGCTAGGCATAAGGCCTGGGCACAAGTGCGGGCTAGGCTGAAGGCCGTTGCACAAGTGCAGGCTAGGCTTAAGGCCGGGGCACAAGTGCGGGCTAGGCTTAAGGCCTGGGCACAAGTGCGGGCTAGGCTTAAGGCCTGGGCACAAGTACGGGCTAGGCTTAAGGCCTGAGCACAAGTGCGGGCTAGGCTTAAGGCCTGAGCACAAGTGCGGGCTAGGCTTAAGGCCGGGGAACAAGTGCGGGCTAGGCTTAAGGCCGGGGGCACAAGTGCGGGCTAGGCTGAAGGCCGGGGCACAAGTGCGGGCTAGTCTTAAGGCCGGGGCACAAGTGCGGGCTAGGCTTAAGGCCGGGGCACAAGTGCGGGCTAGGCTTAAGGCCGGGGCACAAGTGCGGGCTAGGCTTAAGGCCGGGGCACAAGTGCGGGCTAGGCTTAAGGCCGGGGCACAAGTGCAGGCTAGGCTTAAGGCCTGGGCACAAGTGCGGGCTAGGCTTAAGGCCTGGGCACAAGTGCGGGCTAGGCTTAAGGCCTGGGCACAAGTGCGGGCTGGGCTTAAGGCCGGGGCACAAGTGCGGGCTAGGTTTAAGGCCTGGGCACAAGTGCGGGCTAGGCTTAAGGCCTGGGCACAAGTGCGGGCTAGGCTTAAGGCCTGGGCACAAGTGCGGGCTGGGCTTAAGGCCTGGGCACAAGTGCAGGCTGGGCTTAAGGCCTGGGCACAAGTGCAGTGCTGGCTAGGATCAAGGCAAGGGGGCACAAGTGCTGGCTAGGCTTAAGGCATGGGCACAAGTGCTGGCTAGGCTTAAGGCATACAGCTAAGTCTTTGCACTTTTTGCATAAAGGGTTAGGCACCCATAGGGGTGAAGAGCTAGCTTTCACCCCTTTACTCTGTACTTGGACATTTAGGACTAGATCCTTTGTTGTACAGTGCGGAGCCTCTCCATAACCCCATGCTCCAAGCGACCAGGCACTTCTTGTCTGTCCTCCGTAAATGGGTAATGCCTTCTTTCCCAATTACAGTCGTGCATGCGCATTCAGACGGGACAAGAGCGAAGAGCGTAAAGCTGGCCCTATGTGCCTAACCAACATGAAGCTGAAGACAAAAACAAACAAGCATACAAGTGGCTCAAAAGTGCGGGCTAGGCTTAAGGCCGGGGCACAAGTGCGGGCTAGGCTTAAGGCCGGGGCAAAAGTGCGGGCTAGGCTTAAGGCCGGGGAACAAGTGCGGGCTAGGCTTAAGGCCGGGGGCACAAGTGCGGGCTAGGCTGAAGGCCGGGGCACAAGTGCGGGCTAGGCTTAAGGCCGGGGCACAAGTGCGGGCTAGGCTTAAGGCCGGGGCACAAGTGCGGGCTAGGCTTAAGGCCGGGGCACAAGTGCGGGCTAGGCTTAAGGCCGGGCACAAGTGCGGGCTAGGCTTAAGGCCGGGGCACAAGTGCGGGCTAGGCTTAAGGCCGGGGCACAAGTGCGGGCTAGGCTTAAGGCCTGGGCACAAGTGCGGGCTAGGCTTAAGGCCGGGGCACAAGTGCGGGCTAGGCTTAAGGCCGGGGCACAAGTGCGGGCTAGGCTTAAGGCCGGGGCACAAGTGCGGGCTAGGCTTGAGGCCTGGGCACAAGTGCGGGCTAGGCATAAGGCCTGGGCACAAGTGCGGGCTAGGCTGAAGGCCGTTGCACAAGTGCAGGCTAGGCTTAAGGCCGGGGCACAAGTGCGGGCTAGGCTTAAGGCCTGGGCACAAGTGCGGGCTAGGCTTAAGGCCTGGGCACAAGTACGGGCTAGGCTTAAGGCCTGAGCACAAGTGCGGGCTAGGCTTAAGGCCTGAGCACAAGTGCGGGCTAGGCTTAAGGCCGGGGAACAAGTGCGGGCTAGGCTTAAGGCCGGGGGCACAAGTGCGGGCTAGGCTGAAGGCCGGGGCACAAGTGCGGGCTAGTCTTAAGGCCGGGGCACAAGTGCGGGCTAGGCTTAAGGCCGGGGCACAAGTGCGGGCTAGGCTTAAGGCCTGGGCACAAGTGCGGGCTAGGCTTAAGGCCTGGGCACAAGTGCGGGCTGGGCTTAAGGCCGGGGCACAAGTGCGGGCTAGGTTTAAGGCCTGGGCACAAGTGCGGGCTAGGCTTAAGGCCTGGGCACAAGTGCGGGCTAGGCTTAAGGCCTGGGCACAAGTGCGGGCTGGGCTTAAGGCCGGGGCACAAGTGCAGGCTGGGCTTAAGGCCTGGGCACAAGTGCAGTGCTGGCTAGGATCAAGGCAAGGGGGCACAAGTGCTGGCTAGGCTTAAGGCATGGGCACAAGTGCTGGCTAGGCTTAAGGCATACAGCTAAGTCTTTGCACTTTTTGCATAAAGGGTTAGGCACCCATAGGGGTGAAGAGCTAGCTTTCACCCCTTTACTCTGTACTTGGACATTTAGGACTAGATCCTTTGTTGTACAGTGCGGAGCCTCTCCATAACCCCATGCTCCAAGCGACCAGGCACTTCTTGTCTGTCCTTCGTAAATGGGTAATGCCTTCTTCCCCAATTACAGTCGTGCATGCGCATTCAGACGGGACAAGAGCGAAGAGCGTAAAGCTGGCCCTATGTGCCTAACCAACATGAAGCTGAAGACAAAAACAAACAAGCATACAAGTGGCTCAAAAGTGCGGGCTAGGCTTAAGGCCTGGGCACAAGTGCGGGCTAGGCTTAAGGCCTGGGCACAAGTGCGGGCTAGGCTTAAGGCCGGGGCACAAGTGCGGGCTAGGCTTAAGGTCGGGGCACAAGTGCGGGCTAGGCTAAAGGCCTGGGCACAAGTGCGGGCTAGGCTAAAGGCCTGGGCACAAGTGCGGGCTAGGCTTAAGGCCTGGGCAAAAGTGGGGGCTAGGCTTAAGGCCGGGGCACTGGTGGGGGCTAGGCTTAAGGCCGGGGCACAAGTGGGGGCTAGGCTTAAGGCCGGGGCACAAGTGGGGGCTAGGCTTAAGGCCGGGGCACAAGTGCGGGCTAGGCTTAAGGCCGGGACACAAGTGCGGGCTGGGCTTAAGGCCGGGGCACAAGTGCGGGCTGGGCTTAAGGCCGGGGCACAAGTGCGGGCTGGGCTTAAGGCCGATGCACAAGTGCGGGCTGGGCTTAAGGCCGGGGCACAAGTGCGGGCTGGGCTTAAGGCCGGGGCACAAGTGCGGGCTGGGCTTAAGGCCGGGGCACAAGTGCGGGCTGGGCTTAAGGCCGGGGCACAAGTGCGGGCTGGGCTAAAGGCCTGGGCACAAGTGCGGGCTGGGCTTAAGGCCGGGGCACTAGTGCGGGCTAGGCTTAAGGCCTGGGCCCAAGTGCGGGCTAGGCATAAGGCCTGGGCACAAGTGCGGGCTAGGCTTAAGGCGTGGGCACAAGTGCGGGCTAGGCTTAAGGCCTGGGCACAAGTGCGGGCTAGGCTTAAGGCCTGGGCACAAGTGTGGGCTAGGCTTAAGGCCTGGGCACAAGTGCGGGCTAGGCTTAAGGCCGGGGCACAAGTGCGGGCTAGGCTTAAGGCCGGGGCACAAGTGCGGGCTAGGCTTAAGGCCGGGGCACAAGTGCGGGCTAGGCTTAAGGCCGGGGCACAAGTGCGGGCTAGGCTTAAGGCCTGGGCACAAGTGCGGGCTAGGCTTAAGGCCTGGGCACAAGTGCGGGCTAGGCTTAAGGCCTGAGCACAAGTGCGGGCTAGGCTTAAGGCCTGAGCACAAGTGCGGGCTAGGCTTAAGGCATACAGCTAACTCTTTGCACTTTTTGCATAAAGGGTTAGGCACCCATAGGGGTGAAGAGCTAGCTTTCACCCCTTTACTCTGTACTTGGACATTTAGGACTAGATCCTTTGTTGTACAGTGCGGAGCCTCTCCATAACCCCATGCTCCAAGCGACCAGGCACTTCTTGTCTGTCCTCCGTAAATGGGTAATGCCTTCTTCCCCAATTACAGTCGTGCATGCGCATTCAGACGGGACAAGAGCGAAGAGCGTAAAGCTGGCCCTATGTGCCTAACCAACATGAAGCTGAAGACAAAAACAAACAAGCATACAAGTGGCTCAAAAGTGCGGGCTAGGCTTAAGGCCTGGGCACAAGTGCGGGCTAGGCTTAAGGCCTGAGCACAAGTGCGGGCTAGGCTTAAGGCCTGGGCACAAGTGCGGGCTAGGCTTAAGGCCTGGGCACAAGTGCAGGCTAGGCTTAAGGCCTGGGCACAAGTGCGGGCTAGGCTTAAGGCCCGGGGCACAAGTGCGGGCAAGGCTTAAGGCCGGGGCACAAGTGCGGGCTAGGCTTAAGGCCGGGGCACAAGTGCGGGCTAGGCTTAAGGCCGGGGCACAAGTGCGGGCTAGGCTTAAGGCCGGGGCACAAGTGCGGGCTAGGCTTAAGGCCGGGGCACAAGTGCGGGCTAGGCTTAAGGCCGGGGCACAAGTGCGGGCTAGGCTTAAGGCCGGGGCACAAGTGCGGGCTAGGCTTAAGGCCGGGGCACAAGTGCGGGTTAGGCTTAAGGCCGGGGCACAAGTGCGGGCTAGGCTTAAGGCCGGGGCACAAGTGCGGGCTAGGCTTAAGGCCGGGGCACAAGTGCGGGCTAGGCTTATGCCGGGGCACAAGTGCGGGCTAGGCTTAATGCCGGGGCACAAGTGCGGGCTAGGCTTAAGGCCGGGGCACTAGTGCGGGCTAGGCTTAAGGCCTGGCCACAAGTGCGGGCTAGGCTTATGGCCTGGCCACAAGTGCGGGCTAGGCTTAAGGCCTGGCCACAAGTGCGGGCTAGGCTTAAGGCTGGGGCACAAGTGCGGGCTAGGCTTAAGGCCTGGGCACAAGTGCGGGCTAGGCTTAAGGCCTGGGCACAAGTGCGGGCTAGGCTTAAGGCATGGGCACAAGTGCAGGCTAGGCATAAGGCAGGGGCACAAGTGCAGGCTAGGCATAAGGCAGGGGCACAAGTGCAGGCTAGGCATAAGGCAGGGGCACAAGTGCAGGCTAGGCATAAGGCAGGGGCACAAGTGCAGGCTAGGCATAAGTCAGGGGCACAAGTGCAGGCTAGGCATAAGGCAGGGGCACAAGTGCAGGCTAGGCATAAGGCAGGGGCACAAGTGCAGGCTAGGCATAAGGCAGGGGCACAAGTGCAGGCTAGCCATAAGGCAGGGGCACAAGTGCTGGCTAGGCCATAAGGCAGGGCCACAAGTGCAGGCTAGGCCATAAAGCAGGGCCACAAGTGCAGGCTAGGCATAAGGCAGGGGCACAAGTGCAGGCTAGGCATAAGGCCGGGGCACAAGTGCGGGCTAGGCTTAAGGCCGGGGCACAAGTGCGGGCTAGGCTTAAGGCCTGGGCACAAGTGCGGGCTAAGCTTAAGGCCTGGGCACAAGTGCGGGGTAGGCTTAAGGCCTGGGCACAAGTGCGGGCTAGGCTTAAGGCCGGGGCACAAGTGCGGGCTAGGCTTAAGGCCTGGGCACAAGTGCAGGCTGGGCTTAAGGCCTGGGCACAAGTGCAGTGCTGGCTAGGATCAAGGCAAGGGGGCACAAGTGCTGGCTAGGCTTAAGGCATACAGCTAACTCTTTGCACTCTTTGCATAAAGGGTTAGGCACCCATAGGGGTGAAGAGCTAGCTTTCACCCCTCTACTCTGTACTTGGACATTTAGGACTAGATCCTTTGTTGTACAGTGCGGAGCCTCTCCATAACCCCATGCTCCAAGCGACCAGGCACTTCTTGTCTGTCCTCCGTAAATGGGTAATGCCTTCTTCCCCAATTACAGTCGTGCATGCGCATTCAGACGGGACAAGAGCGAAGAGCGTAAAGCTTTCCTATGTGCATAACCAACATGAAGCTGAAGACAAAAACAAACAAACAAGCATACAAGGGGCTCAAAAGTGCGGGCTGGGCATAAGGCCTGGGCACAAGTGCGGGCTGGGCTTAAGGCCTGGGCACAAGTGCGGGCTAGGCTTAAGGCCGGGGCACAAGTGCGGGCTAGGCTTAAGGCCGGGGCACAAGTGCGGGCTAGGCTTAAGGCCGGGGCACAAGTGCGGGCTAGGCTTAAGGCCGGGGCACAAGTGCGGGCTAGGCTTAAGGCCGGGGCACAAGTGCGGGCTAGGCTTAAGGCCGGGGCACAAGTGCGGGCTAGGCTTAAGGCCGGGGCACAAGTGCGGGCTAGGCTTAAGGCCTGGGCACAAGTGCGGGCTAGGCTTAAGGCCGGGGCACAAGTGCGGGCTAGGCTTAAGGCCGGGGCACAAGTGCGGGCTAGGCTTAAGGCCTGGGCACAAGTGCGGGCTAGGCTTAAGGCCGGGGCACAAGTGCGGGCTAGGCTTAAGGCCGGGGCACAAGTGCGGGCTAGGCTTAAGGCCGGGGCACAAGTGCGGGCTAGGCTTGAGGCCTGGGCACAAGTGCGGGCTAGGCATAAGGCCTGGGCACAAGTGCGGGCTAGGCTTAAGGCCTGGGCACAAGTGCGGGCTAGGCTTAAGGCCGGGGCACAAGTGCGGGCTAGGCTTAAGGCCGGGGCACAAGTGCGGGCTAGGCTGAAGGCCGGGGCACAAGTGCGGGCTAGGCTTGAGGCCTGGGCACAAGTGCGGGCTAGGCTTAAGGCCTGGGCACAAGTGCGGGCTAGGCTTAAGGCCTGGGCACAAGTGCGGGCTGGGCTTAAGGCCGGGGCACAAGTGCGGGCTAGGCTTAAGGCCTGGGCACAAGTGCGGGCTAGGCTTAAGGCCTGGGCACAAGTGCGGGCTAGGCTTAAGGCCTGGGCACAAGTGCGGGCTGGGCTTAAGGCCTGGGCACAAGTGCAGGCTGGGCTTAAGGCCTGGGCACAAGTGCTGTGCTGGCTAGGATCAAGGCAAGGGGGCACAAGTGCTGGCTAGGCTTAAGGCATGGGCACAAGTGCTGGCTAGGCTTAAGGCATACAGCTAAGTCTTTGCACTTTTTGCATAAAGGGTTAGGCACCCATAGGGGTGAAGAGCTAGCTTTCACCCCTTTACTCTGTACTTGGACATTTAGGACTAGATCCTTTGTTGTACAGTGCGGAGCCTCTCCATAACCCCATGCTCCAAGCGACCAGGCACTTCTTGTCTGTCCTCCGTAAATGGGTAATGCCTTCTTTCCCAATTACAGTCGTGCATGCGCATTCAGACGGGACAAGAGCGAAGAGCGTAAAGCTGGCCCTATGTGCCTAGCCAACATGAAGCTGAAGACAAAAACAAACAAGCATACAAGTGGCTCAAAAGTGCGGGCTAGGCTTAAGGCCGGGGCACAAGTGCGGGCTAGGCTTAAGGCCGGGGCACAAGTGCGGGCTAGGCTTAAGGCCGGGGAACAAGTGCGGGCTAGGCTTAAGGCCGGGGGCACAAGTGCGGGCTAGGCTGAAGGCCGGGGCACAAGTGCGGGCTAGGCTTAAGGCCGGGGCACAAGTGCGGGCTAGGCTTAAGGCCGGGGCACAAGTGCGGGCTAGGCTTAAGGCCGGGGCACAAGTGCGGGCTAGTCTTAAGGCCGGGGCACAAGTGCGGGCTAGGCTTAAGGCCTGGGCACAAGTGCGGGCTAGGCTTAAGGCCTGGGCACAAGTGTGGGCTAGGCTTAAGGCCTGGGCACAACTGCGGGCTGGGCTTAAGGCCTGGGCACAAGTGCAGGCTGGGCTTAAGGCCTGGGCACAAGTGCAGTGCTGGCTCGGATCAAGGCATGGGGGCACAAGTGCTGGCTAGGCTTAAGGCATGGGCACAAGTGCTGGCTAGGCTTAAGACATACAGCTAACTCTTTGCACTTTTTGCATAAAGGGTTAGGCACCCATAGGGGTGAAGAGCTAGCTTTCACCCCTTTACTCTGTACTTGGACATTTAGGACTAGATCCTTTGTTGTACAGTGCGGAGCCTCTCCATAACCCCATGCTCCAAGCGACCAGGCACTTCTTGTCTGTCCTCCGTAAATGGGTAATGCCTTCTTCCCCAATTACAGTCGTGCATGCGCATTCAGACGGGACAAGAGCGAAGAGCGTAAAGCTGGCCCTATGTGCCTAACCAACATGAAGCTGAAGACAAAAACAAACAAGCATACAAGTGGCTCAAAAGTGCGGGCTAGGCTTAAGGCCTGGGCACAAGTGCGGGCTAGGCTTAAGGCCTGGGCACAAGTGCGGGCTAGGCTTAAGGCCGGGGCACAAGTGCGGGCTAGGCTTAAGGTCGGGGCACAAGTGCGGGTTAGGCTAAAGGCCTGTGCACAAGTGCGGGCTAGGCTAAAGGCCTGGGCACAAGTGCGGGCTAGGCTTAAGGCCTGGGCACAAGTGGGGGCTAGGCTTAAGGCCGGGGCACAGGTGGGGGCTAGGCTTAAGGCCGGGGCACAAGTGGGGGCTAGGCTTAAGGCCGGGGCACAAGTGGGGGCTAGGCTTAAGGCCGGGGCACAAGTGCGGGCTAGGCTTAAGGCCGGGACACAAGTGCGGGCTGGGCTTAAGGCCGGGGCACAAGTGCGGGCTGGGCTTAAGGCCGGGGCACAAGTGCGGGCTGGGCTTAAGGCCGATGCACAAGTGCGGGCTGGGCTTAAGGCCGGGGCACAAGTGCGGGCTGGGCTTAAGGCCGGGGCACAAGTGCGGGCTGGGCTTAAGGCCGGGGCACAAGTGCGGGCTGGGCTTAAGGCCGGGGCACAAGTGCGGGCTAGGCTTAAGGCCTGGGCACAAGTGCGGGCTAGGCTTGAGGCCTGGGCACAAGTGCGGGCTGGGCTTAAGGCCGGGGCACAAGTGCGGGCTAGGCTTAAGGCATGGGCACAAGTGCGTTCTAGGCTTAAGGCCTGGGCACAAGTGCGGGCTAGGCTTAAGGCCTGGGCACAAGTGCGGGCTGGGCTTAAGGCCTGGGCACAAGTGCAGGCTGGGCTTAAGGCCTGGGCACAAGTGCAGTGCTGGCTAGGATCAAGGCAAGGGGGCACAAGTGCTGGCTAGGCTTAAGGCATGGGCACAAGTGCTGGCTAGGCTTAAGGCATACAGCTAACTCTTTGCACTTTTTGCATAAAGGGTTAGGCACCCATAGGGGTGAAGAGCTAGCTTTCACCCCTTTACTCTGTACTTGGACATTTAGGACTAGATCCTTTGTTGTACAGTGCGGAGCCTCTCCATAACCCCATGCTCCAAGCGACCAGGCACTTCTTGTCTGTCCTCCGTAAATGGGTAATGCCTTCTTTCCCAATTACAGTCGTGCATGTGCATTCAGACGGGACAAGAGCGAAGAGCGTAAAGCTGGCCCTATGTGCCTAACCAACATGAAGCTGAAGACAAAAACAAACAAGCATACAAGTGGCTCAAAAGTGCGGGCTAGGCTTAAGGCCGGGGCACAAGTGCGGGCTAGGCTTAAGGCCGGGGCACAAGTGCGGGCTAGGCTTAAGGCCGGGGCACAAGTGCGGGCTAGGCTTAAGGCCGGGGCACAAGTGCGCGCTAGGCTTAAGGCCGGGGCACAAGTGCGGGCTAGGCTTAAGGCCAGGGCACAAGTGCGGGCTAGGCTTAAAGCCTGGGCACAAGTGCAGTGCGGGCTAGGCTTAAGGCCGGGGCACAAGTGCAGTGCTGGCTAGGATCAAGGCAGAGGGCACAAATGCTGGCTAGGCTTAAGGCATGGGCACAAGTGCCAGCTAGGCCTAAGGCCTGGGCACAAGTGCAGGCTAGGCTTAAGGCCTGAGCAAAAGTGCAGGCTAGGCTTAAGGCATGGGCACAAGTGCAGTGCTGGCTAGGATCAAGGCAGGGAGCACAAGTGCTGGCTAGGCTTAAGGCATGGGCACAAGTGCTGGCTAGGCTTAAGGCATACAGCTAACTCTTTGCACTCTTTGCATAAAGGGTTAGGCACCCACAGGGGTGAAGAGCTAGCTTTCACCCCTCTACTCTTTACTTGGACATTTAGGACTAGATCCTTTGTTGTACAGTGCGGAGCCTCTCCATAACTCCATGCTCCAAGCGACCAGGCACTTCTTGTCTGTCCTCCGTAAATGGGTAATGCCTTCTTCCCCAATTACAGTCGTGCATGCGCATTCAGACGGGACAAGAGCGAAGAGCGTAAAGCTGGCCCTATGTGCATAACCAACATGAAGCTGACGACAAAAACAAACAAACAAGCATTCAAGGGGCTCAAAAGTGCGGGCTAGGCTTAAGGCCTGGGCACAAGTGCGGGCTAGGCTTAAGGCCTGGGCACAAGTGCGGGCTAGGCTTAAGGCATGGGCACAAGTGCAGTGCTGGCTAGGATCAAGGCAGGGGGCACAAGTGCTGGCTAGGCTTAAGGCATGGGCACATGTTCTGGCTAGGCTTAAGGCATACAGCTAACTCTTTGCACTCTTTGCATAAAGGGTTAGGCACCCATAGGGGTGAAGAGCTAGCTTTCACCCCTCTACTCTGTACTTGGACATTTAGGACTAGATCCTTTGCTGTCCAGTGCGGAGCCTCTCCATAACCCCATGCTCCAAGCGACCAGGCACCTCTTGTCTGTCCTCCATAAATGGGTAATGCCTTCTTCCCCAATTACAGTCGTGCATGTGCATTCAGACGGGACAAGAGCGAAGAGCGTAAAGCTGGCCCTATGTGCATAACCAACATGAAGCTGAAGACAAAAACAAACAAACAAGCATTCAAGGGGCTCAAAAGTGCGGGCTAGGCTTAAGGCCTGGGCACAAGTGCGGGCTAGGCTTAAGCCTGGGCACAAGTGCGGGCTAGGCTTAAGGCATGGGCACAAGTGCAGTGCTGGCTAGGATCAAGGCAGGGGGCACAAGTGCTGGCTAGGCATAAGGCAGGGCCACAAGTGCAGGCTAGGCATAAGGCAGCGGCACAAGTGATGGCTAGGCATAAGGCAGGGGCACAAGTGATGGCTAGGCATAAGGCAGGGGCACAAGTGCTGGTTAGGCATAAGGCAAGGGCACAAGTGCGGGCTAGGCATAAGGCAGCGGCACAATTGCTGGTTAGGCATAAGGCAAGGGCACAAGTGCGGGCTAGGCATAAGGCAGGGGCACAAGTGCAGGCTAGGCATAAGGCAGGGGCACAAGTGCGGGCTAGGCATAAGGCAGGGGCACAAGTGCGGGCTAGGCATAAGGCAGGGGCGCAAGTGCGGGCTAGGCATAAGGCAGGGGCACAAGTGCGGGCTAAACATAAGGCAGGGGCACAAGTGCGGGCTAGGCTTAAGGCCTGAGCAAAAGTGCAGGCTAGGCTTAAGGCCTGGGCACAAGTGCGGGCTAGGCTTAAGGCATGGGCACAAGTGCAGTGCTGGCTAGGATCAAGGCAGGGGGCACAAGTGCTGGCTAGGCTTAAGGCATGGGCACAAGTGCCGGCTAGGCTTAAGGCCGGGGCACAAGTGCGGGCTAGGCTTAAGGCCTGGGCACAAGTGCGGGCTAGGCATAAGGCAGGGGCACAAGTGCAGGCTAGGCATAAGGCAGGGGCACAAGTGCAGGCTAGGCATAAGGCAGGGGCACAAGTGCAGGCTAGGCATAAGTCAGGGGCACAAGTGCAGGCTAGGCATAAGGCAGGGGCACAAGTGCAGGCTAGGCATAAGGCAGGGGCACAAGTGCAGGCTAGGCATAAGGCAGGGGCACAAGTGCAGGCTAGCCATAAGGCAGGGGCACAAGTGCTGGCTAGGCCATAAGGCAGGGCCACAAGTGCAGGCTAGGCCATAAAGCAGGGCCACAAGTGCAGGCTAGGCATAAGGCAGGGGCACAAGTGCAGGCTAGGCATAAGGCCGGGGCACAAGTGCGGGCTAGGCTTAAGGCTGGGGCACAAGTGCGGGCTAGGCTTAAGGCCTGGGCACAAGTGCGGGCTAGGCTTAAGGCCTGGGCACAAGTGCGGGGTAGGCTTAAGGCCTGGGCACAAGTGCGGGCTAGGCTTAAGGCCTGGGCACAAGTGCGGGCTAGGCTTAAGGCATGGGCACAAGTGCAGGCTGGGCTTAAGGCTTGGGCACAAGTGCAGTGCTGGCTAGGATCAAGGCAAGGGGGCACAAGTGCTGGCTAGGCTTAAGGCATACAGCTAACTCTTTGCACTCTTTGCATAAAGGGTTAGGCACCCATAGGGGTGAAGAGCTAGCTTTCACCCCTCTACTCTGTACTTGGACATTTAGGACTAGATCCTTTGTTGTACAGTGCGGAGCCTCTCCATAACCCCATGCTCCAAGCGACCAGGCACTTCTTGTCTGTCCTCCGTAAATGGGTAATGCCTTCTTCCCCAATTACAGTCGTGCATGCGCATTCAGACGGGACAAGAGCGAAGAGCGTAAAGCTTTCCTATGTGCATAACCAACATGAAGCTGAAGACAAAAACAAACAAACAAGCATACAAGGGGCTCAAAAGTGCGGGCTGGGCATAAGGCCTGGGCACAAGTGCGGGCTGGGCTTAAGGCCTGGGCACAAGTGCGGGCTAGGCTTAAGGCCGGGGCACAAGTGCGGGCTAGGCTTAAGGCCGGGGCACAAGTGCGGGCTAGGCTTAAGGCATACAGCTAAGTCTTTGCACTTTTTGCATAAAGGGTTAGGCACCCATAGGGGTGAAGAGCTAGCTTTCACCCCTTTACTCTGTACTTGGACATTTAGGACTAGATCCTTTGTTGTACAGTGCGGAGCCTCTCCATAACCCCATGCTCCAAGCGACCAGGCACTTCTTGTCTGTCCTCCGTAAATGGGTAATGCCTTCTTTCCCAATTACAGTCGTGCATGCGCATTCAGACGGGACAAGAGCGAAGAGCGTAAAGCTGGCCCTATGTGCCTAGCCAACATGAAGCTGAAGACAAAAACAAACAAGCATACAAGTGGCTCAAAAGTGCGGGCTAGGCTTAAGGCCGGGGCACAAGTGCGGGCTAGGCTTAAGGCCGGGGCACAAGTGCGGGCTAGGCTTAAGGCCGGGGAACAAGTGCGGGCTAGGCTTAAGGCCGGGGGCACAAGTGCGGGCTAGGCTGAAGGCCGGGGCACAAGTGCGGGCTAGGCTTAAGGCCGGGGCACAAGTGCGGGCTAGGCTTAAGGCCGGGGCACAAGTGCGGGCTAGGCTTAAGGCCGGGGCACAAGTGCGGGCTAGTCTTAAGGCCGGGGCACAAGTGCGGGCTAGGCTTAAGGCCTGGGCACAAGTGCGGGCTAGGCTTAAGGCCTGGGCACAAGTGTGGGCTAGGCTTAAGGCCTGGGCACAAGTGCGGGCTGGGCTTAAGGCCTGGGCACAAGTGCAGGCTGGGCTTAAGGCCTGGGCACAAGTGCAGTGCTGGCTAGGATCAAGGCAAGGGGGCACAAGTGCTGGCTAGGCTTAAGGCATGGGCACAAGTGCTGGCTAGGCTTAAGACATACAGCTAACTCTTTGCACTTTTTGCATAAAGGGTTAGGCACCCATAGGGGTGAAGAGCTAGCTTTCACCCCTTTACTCTGTACTTGGACATTTAGGACTAGATCCTTTGTTGTACAGTGCGGAGCCTCTCCATAACCCCATGCTCCAAGCGACCAGGCACTTCTTGTCTGTCCTCCGTAAATGGGTAATGCCTTCTTCCCCAATTACAGTCGTGCATGCGCATTCAGATGGGACAAGAGCGAAGAGCGTAAAGCTGGCCCTATGTGCCTAACCAACATGAAGCTGAAGACAAAAACAAACAAGCATACAAGTGGCTCAAAAGTGCGGGCTAGGCTTAAGGCCTGGGCACAAGTGCGGGCTAGGCTTAAGGCCTGGGCACAAGTGCGGGCTAGGCTTAAGGCCGGGGCACAAGTGCGGGCTAGGCTTAAGGTCGGGGCACAAGTGCGGGCTAGGCTAAAGGCCTGTGCACAAGTGCGGGCTAGGCTAAAGGCCTGGGCACAAGTGCGGGCTAGGCTTAAGGCCTGGGCACAAGTGGGGGCTAGGCTTAAGGCCGGGGCACAGGTGGGGGCTAGGCTTAAGGCCGGGGCACAAGTGGGGGCTAGGCTTAAGGCCGGGGCACAAGTGGGGGCTAGGCTTAAGGCCGGGGCACAAGTGCGGGCTAGGCTTAAGGCCGGGACACAAGTGCGGGCTGGGCTTAAGGCCGGGGCACAAGTGCGGGCTGGGCTTAAGGCCGGGGCACAAGTGCGGGATAGGCTTAAGTCTGTGGCACAAGTGCGGGCTAGGCTTAAGGCCGGGGGCACAAGTGCGGGCTGAGCTTAAGGCCGGGGCACAAGTGCGGGCTAGGCTTAAGGCCGGGGCACAAGTGCGGGCTAGGCTTAAGGCCGGGGCACAAGTGCGGGCTAGGCTTAAGGCCGGGGCACAAGTGCGGGCTAGGCTTAAGGCCGGGGCACAAGTGCGGGCTAGGCTTAAGGCCGGGGCACAAGTGCGGGCTAGGCTTAAGGCCTGGGCACAAGTGCGGGCTAGGCTTAAGGCCTGGGCACAAGTGCGGGCTAGGCTTAAGGCCTGGGCACAAGTGCGGGCTGGGCTTAAGGCCTGGGCACAAGTGCAGGCTGGGCTTAAGGCCTGGGCACAAGTGCAGTGCTGGCTAGGATCAAGGCAAGGGGGCACAAGTGCTGGCTAGGCTTAAGGCATGGGCACAAGTGCTGGCTAGGCTTAAGGCATACAGCTAACTCTTTGCACTTTTTGCATAAAGGGTTAGGCACCCATAGGGGTGAAGAGCTAGCTTTCACCCCTTTACTCTGTACTTGGACATTTAGGACTAGATCCTTTGTTGTACAGTGCGGAGCCTCTCCATAACCCCATGCTCCAAGCGACCAGGCACTTCTTGTCTGTCCTCCGTAAATGGGTAATGCCTTCTTCCCCAATTACAGTCGTGCATGCGCATTCAGACGGGACAAGAGCGAAGAGCGTAAAGCTGGCCCTATGTGCCTAACCAACATGAAGCTGAAGACAAAAACAAACAAGCATACAAGTGGCTCAAAAGTGCGGGCTAGGCTTAAGGCCTGGGCACAAGTGCGGGCTAGGCTTAAGGCCTGGGCACAAGTGCGGGCTAGGCTTAAGGCCGGGGCACAAGTGCGGGCTAGGCTTAAGGTTGGGGCACAAGTGCGGGCTAGGCTAAAGGCCTGGGCACAAGTGCGGGCTAGGCTAAAGGCCTGGGCACAAGTGCGGGCTAGGCTTAAGGCCTGGGCACAAGTGGGGGCTAGGCTTAAGGCCGGGGCACAGGTGGGGGCTAGGCTTAAGGCCGGGGCACAAGTGGGGGCTAGGCTTAAGGCCGGGGCACAAGTGGGGGCTAGGCTTAAGGCCGGGGCACAAGTGCGGGCTAGGCTTAAGGCCGGGACACAAGTGCGGGCTGGGCTTAAGGCTGGGGCACAAGTGCGGGCTGGGCTTAAGGCCGGGGCACAAGTGCGGGCTGGGCTTAAGGCCGATGCACAAGTGCGGGCTGGGCTTAAGGCCGGGGCACAAGTGCGGGCTGGGCTTAAGGCCGGGGCACAAGTGCGGGCTGGGCTTAAGGCCGGGGCACAAGTGCGGGCTGGGCTTAAGGCCGGGGCACAAGTGCGGGCTGGGCTAAAGGCCTGGGCACAAGTGCGGGCTGGGCTTAAGGCCGGGGCACTAGTGCGGGCTAGGCTTAAGGCCTGGGCCCAAGTGCGGGCTAGGCATAAGGCCTGGGCACAAGTGCGGGCTAGGCTTAAGGCCTGGGCACAAGTGCGGGCTAGGCTTAAGGCCTGGGCACAAGTGCGGGCTAGGCTTAAGGCCTGGGCACAAGTGCGGGCTAGGCTTAAGGCCTGGGCACAAGTGCGGGCTAGGCTTAAGGCCTGGGCACAAGTGCGGGCTAGGCTTAAGGCCGGGGCACAAGTGCGGGCTAGGCTTAAGGCCGGGGCACAAGTGCGGGCTAGGCTTAAGGCCGGGGCACAAGTGCGGGCTAGGCTTAAGGCCTGGGCACAAGTGTGGGCTAGGCTTAAGGCCGGGGCACAAGTGCGGGCTAGGCTTAAGGCCTGAGCACAAGTGCGGGCTAGGCTTAAGGCCTGAGCACAAGTGCGGGCTAGGCTTAAGGCCGGGGAACAAGTGCGGGCTAGGCTTAAGGCCGGGGGCACAAGTGCGGGCTAGGCTGAAGGCCGGGGCACAAGTGCGGGCTAGGCTTAAGGCCGGGGCACAAGTGCGGGCTAGGCTTAAGGCCGGGGCACAAGTGCGGGCTAGGCTTAAGGCCGGGGCACAAGTGCGGGCTAGGCTTAAGGCCGGGGCACAAGTGCAGGCTAGGCTTAAGGCCTGGGCACAAGTGCGGGCTAGGCTTAAGGCCTGGGCACAAGTGCGGGCTAGGCTTAAGGCCTGGGCACAAGTGCGGGCTGGGCTTAAGGCCGGGGCACAAGTGCGGGCTAGGCTTAAGGCATGGGCACAAGTGCGGGCTAGGCTTAAGGCCTGGGCACAAGTGCGGGCTAGGCTTAAGGCCTGGGCACAAGTGCGGGCTGGGCTTAAGGCCTGGGCACAAGTGCAGGCTGGGCTTAAGGCCTGGGCACAAGTGCAGTGCTGGCTAGGATCAAGGCAAGGGGGCACAAGTGCTGGCTAGGCTTAAGGCATGGGCACAAGTGCTGGCTAGGCTTAAGGCATACAGCTAACTCTTTGCACTTTTTGCATAAAGGGTTAGGCACCCATAGGGGTGAAGAGCTAGCTTTCACCCCTTTACTCTGTACTTGGACATTTAGGACTAGATCCTTTGTTGTACAGTGTGGAGCCTCTCCATAACCCCATGCTCCAAGCGACCAGGCACTTCTTGTCTGTCCTCCGTAAAATGGGTAATGCCTTCTTTCCCAATTACAGTCGTGCATGTGCATTCAGACGGGACAAGAGCGAAGAGCGTAAAGCTGGCCCTATGTGCCTAACCAACATGAAGCTGAAGACAAAAACAAACAAGCATACAAGTGGCTCAAAAGTGCGGGCTAGGCTTAAGGCCGGGGCACAAGTGCGGGCTAGGCTTAAGGCCGGGGCACAAGTGCGGGCTAGGCTTAAGGCCGGGGCACAAGTGCGGGCTAGGCTTAAGGCCGGGGCACAAGTGCGCGCTAGGCTTAAGGCCGGGGCACAAGTGTGGGCTAGGCTTAAGGCCAGGGCACAAGTGCGGGCTAGGCTTAAAGCCTGGGCACAAGTGCAGTGTGGGCTAGGCTTAAGGCCGGGGCACAAGTGCAGTGCTGGCTAGGATCAAGGCAGAGGGCACAAATGCTGGCTAGGCTTAAGGCATGGGCACAAGTGCCAGCTAGGCCTAAGGCCTGGGCACAAGTGCAGGCTAGGCTTAAGGCCTGAGCAAAAGTGCAGGCTAGGCTTAAGGCATGGGCACAAGTGCAGTGCTGGCTAGGATCAAGGCAGGGAGCACAAGTGCTGGCTAGGCTTAAGGCATGGGCACAAGTGCTGGCTAGGCTTAAGGCATACAGCTAACTCTTTGCACTCTTTGCATAAAGGGTTAGGCACCCACAGGGGTGAAGAGCTAGCTTTCACCCCTCTACTCTTTACTTGGACATTTAGGACTAGATCCTTTGTTGTACAGTGCGGAGCCTCTCCATAACCCCATGCTCCAAGCGACCAGGCACTTCTTGTCTGTCCTCCGTAAATGGGTAATGCCTTCTTTCCCAATTACAGTCGTGCATGTGCATTCAGACGGGACAAGAGCGAAGAGCGTAAAGCTGGCCCTATGTGCCTAACCAACATGAAGCTGAAGACAAAAACAAACAAGCATACAAGTGGCTCAAAAGTGCGGGCTAGGCTTAAGGCCGGGGCACAAGTGCGGGCTAGGCTTAAGGCTGGGGCACAAGTGCGGGCTAGGCTTAAGGCCGGGGCACAAGTGCGGGCTAGGCTTAAGGCCGGGGCACAAGTGCGCGCTAGGCTTAAGGCCGGGGCACAAGTGCGGGCTAGGCTTAAGGCCAGGGCACAAGTGCGGGCTAGGCTTAAAGCCTGGGCACAAGTGCAGTGCGGGCTAGGCTTAAGGCCGGAGCACAAGTGCAGTGCTGGCTAGGATCAAGGCAGAGGGCACAAATGCTGGCTAGGCTTAAGGCATGGGCACAAGTGCCAGCTAGGCCTAAGGCCTGGGCACAAGTGCAGGCTAGGCTTAAGGCCTGAGCAAAAGTGCAGGCTAGGCTTAAGGCATGGGCACAAGTGCAGTGCTGGCTAGGATCAAGGCAGGGAGCACAAGTGCTGGCTAGGCTTAAGGCATGGGCACAAGTGCTGGCTAGGCTTAAGGCATACAGCTAACTCTTTGCACTCTTTGCATAAAGGGTTAGGCACCCACAGGGGTGAAGAGCTAGCTTTCACCCCTCTACTCTTTACTTGGACATTTAGGACTAGATCCTTTGTTGTACAGTGCGGAGCCTCTCCATAACTCCATGCTCCAAGCGACCAGGCACTTCTTGTCTGTCCTCCGTAAATGGGTAATGCCTTCTTCCCCAATTACAGTCGTGCATGCGCATTCAGACGGGACAAGAGCGAAGAGCGTAAAGCTGGCCCTATGTGCATAACCAACATGAAGCTGAAGACAAAAACAAACAAACAAGCATTCAAGGGGCTCAAAAGTGCGGGCTAGGCTTAAGGCCTGGGCACAAGTGCGGGCTAGGCTTAAGGCCTGGGCACAAGTGCGGGCTAGGCTTAAGGCATGGGCACAAGTGCAGTGCTGGCTAGGATCAAGGCAGGGGGCACAAGTGCTGGCTAGGCTTAAGGCATGGGCACATGTTCTGGCTAGGCTTAAGGCATACAGCTAACTCTTTGCACTCTTTGCATAAAGGGTTAGGCACCCATAGGGGTGAAGAGCTAGCTTTCACCCCTCTACTCTGTACTTGGACATTTAGGACTAGATCCTTTGCTGTCCAGTGCGGAGCCTCTCCATAACCCCATGCTCCAAGCGACCAGGCACTTCTTGTCTGTCCTCCGTAAATGGGTAATGCCTTCTTTCCCAATTACAGTCGTGCATGTGCATTCAGACGGGACAAGAGCGAAGAGCGTAAAGCTGGCCCTATGTGCCTAACCAACATGAAGCTGAAGACAAAAACAAACAAGCATACAAGTGGCTCAAAAGTGCGGGCTAGGCTTAAGGCCGGGGCACAAGTGCGGGCTAGGCTTAAGGCTGGGGCACAAGTGCGGGCTAGGCTTAAGGCCGGGGCACAAGTGCGGGCTAGGCTTAAGGCCGGGGCACAAGTGCGCGCTAGGCTTAAGGCCGGGGCACAAGTGCGGGCTAGGCTTAAGGCCAGGGCACAAGTGCGGGCTAGGCTTAAAGCCTGGGCACAAGTGCAGTGCGGGCTAGGCTTAAGGCCGGAGCACAAGTGCAGTGCTGGCTAGGATCAAGGCAGAGGGCACAAATGCTGGCTAGGCTTAAGGCATGGGCACAAGTGCCAGCTAGGCCTAAGGCCTGGGCACAAGTGCAGGCTAGGCTTAAGGCCTGAGCAAAAGTGCAGGCTAGGCTTAAGGCATGGGCACAAGTGCAGTGCTGGCTAGGATCAAGGCAGGGAGCACAAGTGCTGGCTAGGCTTAAGGCATGGGCACAAGTGCTGGCTAGGCTTAAGGCATACAGCTAACTCTTTGCACTCTTTGCATAAAGGGTTAGGCACCCACAGGGGTGAAGAGCTAGCTTTCACCCCTCTACTCTTTACTTGGACATTTAGGACTAGATCCTTTGTTGTACAGTGCGGAGCCTCTCCATAACTCCATGCTCCAAGCGACCAGGCACTTCTTGTCTGTCCTCCGTAAATGGGTAATGCCTTCTTCCCCAATTACAGTCGTGCATGCGCATTCAGACGGGACAAGAGCGAAGAGCGTAAAGCTGGCCCTATGTGCATAACCAACATGAAGCTGAAGACAAAAACAAACAAACAAGCATTCAAGGGGCTCAAAAGTGCGGGCTAGGCTTAAGGCCTGGGCACAAGTGCGGGCTAGGCTTAAGGCCTGGGCACAAGTGCGGGCTAGGCTTAAGGCATGGGCACAAGTGCAGTGCTGGCTAGGATCAAGGCAGGGGGCACAAGTGCTGGCTAGGCTTAAGGCATGGGCACATGTTCTGGCTAGGCTTAAGGCATACAGCTAACTCTTTGCACTCTTTGCATAAAGGGTTAGGCACCCATAGGGGTGAAGAGCTAGCTTTCACCCCTCTACTCTGTACTTGGACATTTAGGACTAGATCCTTTGCTGTCCAGTGCGGAGCCTCTCCATAACCCCATGCTCCAAGCGACCAGGCACCTCTTGTCTGTCCTCCATAAATGGGTAATGCCTTCTTCCCCAATTACAGTCGTGCATGTGCATTCAGACGGGACAAGAGCGAAGAGCGTAAAGCTGGCCCTATGTGCATAACCAACATGAAGCTGAAGACAAAAACAAACAAACAAGCATTCAAGGGGCTCAAAAGTGCGGGCTAGGCTTAAGGCCTTGGCACAAGTGCGGGCTAGGCTTAAGCCTGGGCACAAGTGCGGGCTAGGCTTAAGGCATGGGCACAAGTGCAGTGCTGGCTAGGATCAAGGCAGGGGGCACAAGTGCTGGCTAGGCATAAGGCAGGGCCACAAGTGCAGGCTAGGCATAAGGCAGCGGCACAAGTGATGGCTAGGCATAAGGCAGGGGCACAAGTGATGGCTAGGCATAAGGCAGGGGCACAAGTGCTGGTTAGGCATAAGGCAAGGGCACAAGTGCGGGCTAGGCATAAGGCAGCGGCACAATTGCTGGTTAGGCATAAGGCAAGGGCACAAGTGCGGGCTAGGCATAAGGCAGGGGCACAAGTGCAGGCTAGGCATAAGGCAGGGGCACAAGTGCGGGCTAGGCATAAGGCAGGGGCACAAGTGCGGGCTAGGCATAAGGCAGGGGCGCAAGTGCGGGCTAGGCATAAGGCAGGGGCACAAGTGCGGGCTAAACATAAGGCAGGGGCACAAGTGCGGGCTAGGCTTAAGGCCTGAGCAAAAGTGCAGGCTAGGCTTAAGGCCTGGGCACAAGTGCGGGCTAGGCTTAAGGCATGGGCACAAGTGCAGTGCTGGCTAGGATCAAGGCAGGGGGCACAAGTGCTGGCTAGGCTTAAGGCATGGGCACAAGTGCCGGCTAGGCTTAAGGCCGGGGCACAAGTGCGGGCTAGGCTTAAGGCCTGGGCACAAGTGCGGGCTAGGCTTAAGGCATGGGCACAAGTGCGGGATAGGCTTAAGGCCTGGGCACAAGTGCGGGCTAGGCTTAAGGCCTGGGCACAAGTATGGGCTAGGCTTAAAGGGACACTGTCACCTGAATTTGTAGGGAACAATCTTCAGCCATTGATGCAGGATTTTGGGGTTTTTGATTCACCCTTTCCTTTCCCGCTGGCTGCATGCCGGCTGCAATATTGGATTGAAGTTAATTCTCTGTCCTCCGTAGTACATGCGTGCACAAACCAATCTTGCCTTGCGCAGGCATGTACTATGGAGGACAGAGAATGAACTTTAATCCAATATTGCAGCCAGCATGCAGCCAGCGGGTAAGGAAAGGGTGAATCAAAAACCCCAAAACCCCGCCTCCATGACTGAAGATTGTTCCCTCCAAATTCAGGTGACAGTGTCCCTTTAAGGCCTGGGCACAAGTGCGGGCTAGGCTTAATGCCTGGGCACAAGTGCGGGCTAGGCTTAAGGCCTGGACACAAGTGCGGGCTTGGCTTAAGGCAGGGGCACAAGTGCGGGCTTGGCTTAAGGCAGGGGCACAAGTGCGGGCTTGGCTTAAGGCCAGGGCACAAGTGCTGGCTAGGCTTAAGGCCTGGGCACAAGTGCAGGCTAGGCTTAAGGCCTGGGCACAACTGCAGTGCTGGCTAGAATCAAGGCAGGGGGCACAAGTGCTGGCTAGGCTCAAGGCATGGGCACGAGTGCGGGCTAGGCTTAAGGAATGGGCACAAGTGCGGACTAGGCTTAAGTCCTGGGCACAAGTGCGGGCTAGGCTTAAGGCCTTGGCACAAGTGCGGGCTAGGCTTAAGGCCTGGGCACAAGTGCGGGCTAGGCTTAAGGCCTGAGCACAAGTGCGGGCTAGGCTTAAGGCCTGGGCACAAGTGCTGGCTTGGCTTAAGGCAGGGGCACAAGTGCGGGCTTGGCTTAAGGCAGCGGCACAAGTGCGGGCTTGGCTGAAAGCAGGGGCACAAGTGCGGGCTTGGCTTAAGGCAGGGGCACAAGTGCGGGCTTCGCTTAAGGCAGGGGCACAAGTGCGGGCTTCGCTTAAGGCAGGGGCACAAGTGCGGGCTTGGCTTAAGGCAGGGGCACAAGTGCGGGCTTGGCTTAAGGCAGGGGCACAAGTGCGGGCTAGGCTTAAGGCAGGGGCACAAGTGCGGGCTAGGCTTAAGGCCGGGGCACAAGTGCGGGCTAGGCTTAAGGCCTGGGCACAAGTGCGGGCTAGGCTTAAGGCCTGGGCAGAAGTGCGGGCTAGGCTTAAGGCATGGGCACAAGTGTAGTGCTGGCTAGGATCAAGGCAGGGGGCACAAGTGCTGGATATTCTTAAGGCATGGGCACAAGTGCGGGCTAAGCTTAAGGCCTGGGCACAAGTGCGGGCTTGGCTTAAGGCTGGGGCACAAGTGCGGGCTAGGCTTAAGGCCGGGGCACAAGTGCGGGCTAGGCTTAAGGCCTGGGCATAAGTCCGAGCTAGGCTTAAGGCCTGGGCACAAGTGCGGGCTAGGCTTAAAGCCTGGGCACAAGTGCAGTGCTGGCTAGGATCAAGGCAGGGGGCACAAGTGCTGGATATTCTTAAGGCATGGGCACAAGTGCGGGCTAAGCTTAAGGCCTGGGCACAAGTGCGGGCTTGGCTTAAGGCCTGGGCACAAGTGCGGGCTAGGCTTAAGGCATGGGCACAAGTGCAGTGCTGGCTAGGATCAAGGCAGGGGGCACAAGTGCTGGCTAGGCTTAAGGCCTGGGCACAAGTGCGGGCTAGGCTTAAGGCCTGGGCACAAGTGCGGGCTAGGCTTATGGCATGGGCACAAGTGCAGTGCTGGCTAGGATCAAGGCAGGGGGCACAAGTGCTGAATAGACTTAAGGCATGGGCACAAGTGCGGGCTAGGCTTAAGGCCTGGGCACAAGTGCGGGATAGGCTTATGGCCTGGGCACAAGTACGGGCTAGGCTTAAAGGGACACTGTCATCTGAATTTGGAGGGAACAATCTTCAGCCATTGAGGCGGGGTTTTGGGGTTTTTGATTCACCCTTTCCTTACCCGCTGGCTGCATGCTGGCTGCAATATTGGATTGAAGTTCATTCTCTGTCCTCTGTAGTACATGCGTGCACAAGCCAATCTTGCCTAGCGCAGGCATGTACTATGGAGGACAGAGAATGAACTTCAATCCAATATTGCAGCCAGCATGCAGCCAGCGGGTAAGGAAAGGGTGAATCAAAAACCCCAAAACCCCGCCTCCATGGCTGAAGATTGTTCCCTCCAAATTCAGGTGACAGTGTCCCTTTAAGGCCTGGGCACAAGTGCGGGCTAGGCTTAAGGCGTGAGCACAAGTGCGGGCTAGGCTTATGGCCTGGGCACAAGTGCGGGCTAGGCTTAAGGCCTGGGCACAAGTGCGGGCTAGGCTTAAGGCCTGGGCACAGGTGCGGGCTAGGCTTAAGGCCTGGGCACAAGTGCGGGCTAGGCTTAAGGCCTGGGCACTAGTGCGGGCTAGGCTTAAGGCCTGGGCACAAGTGCGGGCTAGGCTTAAGGCCTGGGCACAAGTGCGGGCTAGGCTTAAGGCCTGGGCACAAGTGCGGGCTAGGCTTAAGGCCTGGGCACAAGTGCGGGCTTGGCTTAAGGCAGGGGCACAAGTGCGGGCTTGGCTTAAGGCAGGGGCAAAGTGCGGGCTTGGCTTAAGGCAGAGGCACAAGTGCGGGCTTGGCTTAAGGCAGGGGCACAAGTGCGGGCTTGGCTTAAGGCAGGGGCACAAGTGCGGGCTTCGCTTAAGGCAGGGGCACAAGTGCGGGCTTGGCTTAAGGCAGGGGCACAAGTGCGGGCTTGGCTTAAGGCCAGGGCACAAGTGCGGGCTATGCTTAATGCCTGGGCACAAGTGCGGGCTAGGCTTAAGGCCTTGGCACAAGTGCGGGCTAGGCTTAAGGCCTGGGCACAAGTGCAGGCTAGGCTTAAGGTCTGGGCACAAGTGCAGTGCTGGCTAGAATCAATGCAGGGGGCACAAGTGCTGGCTAGGCTCAAGGCATGGGCACAAGTGCGGGCTAGGCTTAAGGAATGGGCACAAGTGCGGGCTAGGCTTAAGTCCTGGGCACAAGTGCGGGCTAGGCTTAAGGCCTGGGCACAAGTGCAGTGCTGGCAAGGATCAAGGCAGGGGGCACAAGTGCTGGCTAGGCTTAAGGCATGGGCACAAGTGCAGGCTAGGCTTAAGACCTGGGCACAAGTGCGGGCTAGGCTTAAGGCCTGGGCACAAGTGCGGGCTAGGCTTAAGGCCTGAGCACAAGTGCGGGCTAGGCTTTAGGCCTGGGCACAAGTGCGGGCTTGGCTTAAGGCAGGGGCACAAGTGCGGGCTTGGCTTAAAGCAGGGGCACAAGTGCAGGCTAGGCTTAAGGCAGGGGCACAAGTGCGGGCTAGGCTTAAGGCAGGGGCACAAGTGCGGGCTTGGCTTAAGGCAGGGGCACAAGTGCGGGCTTGGCTTAAAGCAGGGGCACAAGTGCAGGCTAGGCTTAAGGCAGGGGCACAAGTGCGGGCTAGGCTTAAGGCAGGGGCACAAGTGCGGGCTAGGCTTAAGGCAGGAGCACAAGTGCGGGATAGGCTTAAGGCCGGGGCACAAGTGCGGGCTAGGATTAAAACCTGGGCACAAGTGCGGGCTAGGCTTAAGGCCTGAGCACAAGTGCGGGCTAGGCTTAAGGCCTGGGCACAAGTGCGGGCTTGGCTTAAGGCAGGGGCACAAGTGCGGGCTTGGCTTAAAGCAGGGGCACAAGTGCGGGCTAGGCTTAAGGCAGGGGCACAAGTGCGGGCTAGGCTTAAGGCCAGGGCACAAGTGAGGGTTAGGCGTAAGGCAGGGGCACAAGTGCGGGCTTGGCTTAAGGCCGGGGCACAACTGCGGGCTAGGCTTAAGGCAGGGGCACAAGTGCGGGCTAGGCTTAAGGCCGGGGCACAAGTGCGGGCTAGGCTTAAGGCCTGGGCACAAGTGCGGGCTAGGCTTAAGGACTGGGCACAAGTGCAGTGCTGGCTAGGATCAAGGCAGGGGGCACAAGTGCTGGCTAGGCTTAAGGCATGGGCACAAGTGCAGGCTAGGCTTAAGGCATGGGCACAAGTGCAGTGCTGGCTAGGATCAAGGCAGGGGGCAAAAGTGCTGGCTAGGCTTAAGGCATGGTCACAAGTGCAGGCTAGGCTTAAGACCTGGGCACAAGTGCGGGCTAGGCTTAAGGCCTGGGCACAAGTGCGGGCTAGGCTTAAGGCCTGGGCACAAGTGCGGGCTAGGCTTAAGGCCTGGGCACAAGTGCAGTGCTGGCTAGGATCAAGGCAGGGGGCACAAGTGCTGGCTAGGCTTAAGGCATGGGCACAAGTGCAGGCTAGGCTTAAGACCTGGGCACAAGTGAGGGCTAGGCTTAAGGCCTGGGCACAAGTGCGGGCTAGGCTTAAGGCAGGGGCACAAGTGCGGGCTTGGCTTAAGGCAGGGGCAAAGTGCGGGCTTGGCTTAAGGCAGGGGCACAAGTGCGGGCTTGGCTTAAGGCTGGGGCACAAGTGTGGGCTTGGCTTAAGGCAGGGGCACAAGTGCGGGCTTCGCTTAAGGCAGGGGCACAAGTGCGGGCTTGGCTTATGGCAGGGGCACATGTGCGGGCTTGGCTTAAGGCCAGGGCACAAGTGCGGGCTAGGCTTAATGCCTGGGCACAAGTGCGGGCTAGGCTTAAGGCCTGGGCACAAGTGCGGGCTAGGCTTAAGGCCTGGGCACAAGTGCGGGCTAGGCTTAAGGCCTGGGCACAAGTGCAGTGTTGGCTAGAATCAAGGCAGGGGGCACAAGTGCTGGCTAGGCTCAAGGCATGGGCACAAGTGCGGGCTAGGCTTAAGTCCTGGGCACAAGTGCGGGCTAGGCTTAAGGCTTGGGCACAAGTGCAGTGCTGGCTAGGATCAAGGCAGGGGGCACAAGTGCTGGCTAGGCTTAAGGCATGGGCACAAGTGCAGGCTAGGCTTAAGACCTGGGCACAAGTGCGGGCTAGGCTTAAGGCCTGGGCACAAGTGCGGGCTAGGCTTAAGGCCTG
This sequence comes from Ranitomeya imitator, assembly GCF_032444005.1. Classification (NCBI taxonomy): domain Eukaryota; kingdom Metazoa; phylum Chordata; class Amphibia; order Anura; family Dendrobatidae; genus Ranitomeya; species Ranitomeya imitator. Next base: position 131,316 of record NW_027193862.1, on the reverse strand, counting down.
GGCACAAGTGCGGGCTAGGCTTAAGGCCTGAGCACAAGTGCGGGCTAGGCTTTAGGCCTTGGCACAAGTGCGGGCTTGGCTTAAGGCAGGGGCACAAGTGCGGGCTTGGCTTAAAGCAGGGGCACAAGTGCGGGCTTGGCTTAAGGCAGGGGCACAAGTGCGGGCTTGGCTTTAGGCAGGGGCACAAGTGCGGGCTTGGCTTAAGGCAGGGGCACAAGTGCGGGCTTGGCTTAAGGCAGGGGAACAAGTGCGGGCTTGGCTTAAGGCCAGGGCACAAGTGCGGGCTAGGCTTAATGCCTGGGCACAAGTGCGGGCTAGGCTTAAGGCCTGGGCACAAGTGCGGGCTAGGCTTAAGGCCTGGGCACAAGTGCAGGCTAGGCTTAAGGCCTGGGCACAAGTGCAGTGCTGGCTAGAATCAAGGCAGGGGGCACAAGTGCTGGCTAGGCTCAAGGCATGGGCACAAGTGCGGGCTAGGCTTAAGGAATGGGCACAAGTGCGGGCTAGGCTTAAGTCCTGGGCACAAGTGCGGGCTAGGCTTAAGGCCTGGGCACAAGTGCAGTGCTGGCAAGGATCAAGGCAGGGGGCACAAGTGCTGGCTAGGCTTAAGGCATGGGCACAAGTGCAGGCTAGGCTTAAGACCTGGGCACAAGTGCGGGCTAGGCTTAAGGCCTGGGCACAAGTGCGGGCTAGGCTTAAGGCCTGAGCACAAGTGCGGGCTAGGCTTTAGGCCTGGGCACAAGTGCGGGCTTGGCTTAAGGCAGGGGCACAAGTACGGGCTTGGCTTAAAGCAGGGGCACAAGTGCAGGCTAGGCTTAAGGCAGGGGCACAAGTGCGGGCTAGGCTTAAGGCAGGGGCACAAGTGCGGGCTTGGCTTAAGGCAGGGGCACAAGTGCGGGCTTGGCTTAAAGCAGGGGCACAAGTGCAGGCTAGGCTTAAGGCAGGGGCACAAGTGCGGGCTAGGCTTAAGGCAGGGGCACAAGTGCGGGCTAGGCTTAAGACCTGGGCACAAGTGCGGGCTAGGCTTAAGTCCTGGGCACAAGTGCTGGCTAGGCTTAAGGCCAGGGCACAAGTGCGGGCTAGGCTTAATGCCTGGGCACAAGTGCGGGCTAGGCTTAAGGCCTGGGCACAAGTGCGGGCTAGGCTTAAGGCCTGGGCACAAGTGCGGGCTAGGCTTAAGGCCTGAGCACAAGTGCGGGCTAGGCTTTAGGCCTGGGCACAAGTGCGGGCTTGGCTTAAGGCAGGGGCACAAGTGCGGGCTTGGCTTAAAGCAGGGGCACAAGTGCAGGCAAGCCTTAAGGCAGGGGCACAAGTGCGGGCTAGGCTTAAGGCCAGGGCACAAGTGCGGGCTAGGCTTAATGCCTGGGCACAAGTGCGGGCTAGGCTGAAGGCCTGGGCACAAGTGCGGGCTAGGCTTAAGGCCTGGGCACAAGTGCAGGCTAGGCTTAAGGCCTGGGCACAAGTGCAGTGCTGGCTAGAATCAAGGCAGGGGGCACAAGTGCTGGCTAGGCTCAAGGCATGGGCACATGTGCGGGCTAGGCTTAAGGAATGGGCACAAGTGCGGGCTAGGCTTAAGTCCTGGGCACAAGTGCGGGCTAGGCTTAAGGCCTGGGCACAAGTGCAGTGCTGGCTAGGATCAAGGCAGGGTGCACAAGTGCTGGCTAGGCTTAAGGCATGGGCACAAGTGCAGGCTAGGCTTAAGACCTGGGAACAAGTGCGGGCTAGGCTTAAGGCCTGGGCACAAGTGCGGGCTAGGCTTAAGGCCTGGGCACAAGTGCGGGCTAGGCTTAAGGCCTGAGCACAAGTGCGGGCTAGGCTTTAGGCCTGGGCACAAGTACGGGCTGGGCTTAAGGCAGGGGCAAAAGTGTGGGCTTGGCTTAAAGCAGGGGCACAAGTGCAGGCTAGGCTTAAGGCCTGGGCACAAGTGCAGTGCTGGCTAGAATCAAGGCAGAGGGCACAAGTGCTGGCTAGGCTCATGGCATGGGCACAAGTGTGGGCTAGGCTTAAGGAATGGGCACAAGTGCGGGCTAGGCTTAAGTCCTGGGCACAAGTGCGGGCTAGGTTTAAGGCAGGGGCACAAGTGCGGGCTTGGCTTAAAGCAGGGGCACAAGTGCAGGCTAGGCTTAAGGCAGGGGCACAAGTGCGGGCTAGGCTTAAGGCAGGGGCACAAGTGCGGGCTAGGCTTAAGACCTGGGCACAAGTGCGGGCTAGGCTTAAGGCCTGGGCACAAGTGCGGGCTAGGCTTAAGGCCTGGGCACAAGTGCAGTGCTGGCTAGGATCAAGGCAGGGGGCACAAGTGCTGGCTAGGCTTAAGGCATGGGCACAAGTGCAGGCTAGGCTTAAGACCTGGGCACAAGTGAGGGCTAGGCTTAAGGCCTGGGCACAAGTGCGGGCTAGGCTTAAGGCAGGGGCACAAGTGCGGGCTTGGCTTAAGGCAGGGGCAAAGTGCGGGCTTGGCTTAAGGCAGGGGCACAAGTGCGGGCTTGGCTTAAGGCTGGGGCACAAGTGTGGGCTTGGCTTAAGGCAGGGGCACAAGTGCGGGCTTGGCTTAAGGCCAGGGCACAAGTGCGGGCTATGCTTAATGCCTGGGCACAAGTGCGGGCTAGGCTTAAGGCCTTGGCACAAGTGCGGGCTAGGCTTAAGGCCTGGGCACAAGTGCAGGCTAGGCTTAAGGTCTGGGCACAAGTGCAGTGCTGGCTAGAATCAATGCAGGGGGCACAAGTGCTGGCTAGGCTCAAGGCATGGGCACAAGTGCGGGCTAGGCTTAAGGAATGGGCACAAGTGCGGGCTAGGCTTAAGTCCTGGGCACAAGTGCGGGCTAGGCTTAAGGCCTGGGCACAAGTGCAGTGCTGGCAAGGATCAAGGCAGGGGGCACAAGTGCTGGCTAGGCTTAAGGCATGGGCACAAGTGCAGGCTAGGCTTAAGACCTGGGCACAAGTGCGGGCTAGGCTTAAGGCCTGGGCACAAGTGCGGGCTAGGCTTAAGGCCTGAGCACAAGTGCGGGCTAGGCTTTAGGCCTGGGCACAAGTGCGGGCTTGGCTTAAGGCAGGGGCACAAGTGCGGGCTTGGCTTAAAGCAGGGGCACAAGTGCAGGCTAGGCTTAAGGCAGGGGCACAAGTGCGGGCTAGGCTTAAGGCAGGGGCACAAGTGCGGGCTTGGCTTAAGGCAGGGGCACAAGTGCGGGCTTGGCTTAAAGCAGGGGCACAAGTGCAGGCTAGGCTTAAGGCAGGGGCACAAGTGCGGGCTAGGCTTAAGGCAGGGGCACAAGTGCGGGCTAGGCTTAAGGCAGGAGCACAAGTGCGGGATAGGCTTAAGGCCGGGGCACAAGTGCGGGCTAGGATTAAAACCTGGGCACAAGTGCGGGCTAGGCTTAAGGCCTGAGCACAAGTGCGGGCTAGGCTTAAGGCCTGGGCACAAGTGCGGGCTTGGCTTAAGGCAGGGGCACAAGTGCGGGCTTGGCTTAAAGCAGGGGCACAAGTGCGGGCTAGGCTTAAGGCAGGGGCACAAGTGCGGGCTAGGCTTAAGGCCAGGGCACAAGTGAGGGTTAGGCGTAAGGCAGGGGCACAAGTGCGGGCTTGGCTTAAGGCCGGGGCACAACTGCGGGCTAGGCTTAAGGCAGGGGCACAAGTGCGGGCTAGGCTTAAGGCCGGGGCACAAGTGCGGGCTAGGCTTAAGGCCTGGGCACAAGTGCGGGCTAGGCTTAAGGACTGGGCACAAGTGCAGTGCTGGCTAGGATCAAGGCAGGGGGCACAAGTGCTGGCTAGGCTTAAGGCATGGGCACAAGTGCAGGCTAGGCTTAAGGCATGGGCACAAGTGCAGTGCTGGCTAGGATCAAGGCAGGGGGCAAAAGTGCTGGCTAGGCTTAAGGCATGGGCACAAGTGCAGGCTAGGCTTAAGACCTGGGCACAAGTGCGGGCTAGGCTTAAGGCCTGGGCACAAGTGCGGGCTAGGCTTAAGGCCTGGGCACAAGTGCGGGCTAGGCTTAAGGCCTGGGCACAAGTGCAGTGCTGGCTAGGATCAAGGCAGGGGGCACAAGTGCTGGCTAGGCTTAAGGCATGGGCACAAGTGCAGGCTAGGCTTAAGACCTGGGCACAAGTGAGGGCTAGGCTTAAGGCCTGGGCACAAGTGCGGGCTAGGCTTAAGGCAGGGGCACAAGTGCGGGCTTGGCTTAAGGCAGGGGCAAAGTGCGGGCTTGGCTTAAGGCAGGGGCACAAGTGCGGGCTTGGCTTAAGGCTGGGGCACAAGTGTGGGCTTGGCTTAAGGCAGGGGCACAAGTGCGGGCTTCGCTTAAGGCAGGGGCACAAGTGCGGGCTTGGCTTATGGCAGGGGCACATGTGCGGGCTTGGCTTAAGGCCAGGGCACAAGTGCGGGCTAGGCTTAATGCCTGGGCACAAGTGCGGGCTAGGCTTAAGGCCTGGGCACAAGTGCGGGCTAGGCTTAAGGCCTGGGCACAAGTGCGGGCTAGGCTTAAGGCCTGGGCACAAGTGCAGTGTTGGCTAGAATCAAGGCAGGGGGCACAAGTGCTGGCTAGGCTCAAGGCATGGGCACAAGTGCGGGCTAGGCTTAAGTCCTGGGCACAAGTGCGGGCTAGGCTTAAGGCTTGGGCACAAGTGCAGTGCTGGCTAGGATCAAGGCAGGGGGCACAAGTGCTGGCTAGGCTTAAGGCATGGGCACAAGTGCAGGCTAGGCTTAAGACCTGGGCACAAGTGCGGGCTAGGCTTAAGGCCTGGGCACAAGTGCGGGCTAGGCTTAAGGCCTGGGCACAAGTGCGGGCTAGGCTTAAGGCCTGAGCACAAGTGCGGGCTAGGCTTTAGGCCTTGGCACAAGTGCGGGCTTGGCTTAAGGCAGGGGCACAAGTGCGGGCTTGGCTTAAAGCAGGGGCACAAGTGCGGGCTTGGCTTAAGGCAGGGGCACAAGTGCGGGCTTGGCTTTAGGCAGGGGCACAAGTGCGGGCTTGGCTTAAAGCAGGGGCACAAGTGCGGGCTTGGCTTAAGGCAGGGGAACAAGTGCGGGCTTGGCTTAAGGCCAGGGCACAAGTGCGGGCTAGGCTTAATGCCTGGGCACAAGTGCGGGCTAGGCTTAAGGCCTGGGCACAAGTGCGGGCTAGGCTTAAGGCCTGGGCACAAGTGCAGGCTAGGCTTAAGGCCTGGGCACAAGTGCAGTGCTGGCTAGAATCAAGGCAGGGGGCACAAGTGCTGGCTAGGCTCAAGGCATGGGCACAAGTGCGGGCTAGGCTTAAGGAATGGGCACAAGTGCGGGCTAGGCTTAAGTCCTGGGCACAAGTGCGGGCTAGGCTTAAGGCCTGGGCACAAGTGCAGTGCTGGCAAGGATCAAGGCAGGGGGCACAAGTGCTGGCTAGGCTTAAGGCATGGGCACAAGTGCAGGCTAGGCTTAAGACCTGGGCACAAGTGCGGGCTAGGCTTAAGGCCTGGGCACAAGTGCGGGCTAGGCTTAAGGCCTGAGCACAAGTGCGGGCTAGGCTTTAGGCCTGGGCACAAGTGCGGGCTTGGCTTAAGGCAGGGGCACAAGTACGGGCTTGGCTTAAAGCAGGGGCACAAGTGCAGGCTAGGCTTAAGGCAGGGGCACAAGTGCGGGCTAGGCTTAAGGCAGGGGCACAAGTGCGGGCTTGGCTTAAGGCAGGGGCACAAGTGCGGGCTTGGCTTAAAGCAGGGGCACAAGTGCAGGCTAGGCTTAAGGCAGGGGCACAAGTGCGGGCTAGGCTTAAGGCAGGGGCACAAGTGCGGGCTAGGCTTAAGACCTGGGCACAAGTGCGGGCTAGGCTTAAGTCCTGGGCACAAGTGCTGGCTAGGCTTAAGGCCAGGGCACAAGTGCGGGCTAGGCTTAATGCCTGGGCACAAGTGCGGGCTAGGCTTAAGGCCTGGGCACAAGTGCGGGCTAGGCTTAAGGCCTGGGCACAAGTGCGGGCTAGGCTTAAGGCCTGAGCACAAGTGCGGGCTAGGCTTTAGGCCTGGGCACAAGTGCGGGCTTGGCTTAAGGCAGGGGCACAAGTGCGGGCTTGGCTTAAAGCAGGGGCACAATTGCAGGCAAGCCTTAAGGCAGGGGCACAAGTGCGGGCTAGGCTTAAGGCAAGGGCACAAGTGCGGGCTAGGCTTAATGCCTGGGCACAAGTGCGGGCTAGGCTGAAGGCCTGGGCACAAGTGCGGGCTAGGCTTAAGGCCTGGGCACAAGTGCAGGCTAGGCTTAAGGCCTGGGCACAAGTGCAGTGCTGGCTAGAATCAAGGCAGGGGGCACAAGTGCTGGCTAGGCTCAAGGCATGGGCACATGTGCGGGCTAGGCTTAAGGAATGGGCACAAGTGCGGGCTAGGCTTAAGGCCTGGGCACAAGTGCAGTGCTGGCTAGGATCAAGGCAGGGTGCACAAGTGCTGGCTAGGCTTAAGGCATGGGCACAAGTGCAGGCTAGGCTTAAGACCTGGGAACAAGTGCGGGCTAGGCTTAAGGCCTGGGCACAAGTGCGGGCTAGGCTTAAGGCCTGGGCACAAGTGCGGGCTAGGCTTAAGGCCTGAGCACAAGTGCGGGCTAGGCTTTAGGCCTGGGCACAAGTACGGGCTGGGCTTAAGGCAGGGGCAAAAGTGTGGGCTTGGCTTAAAGCAGGGGCACAAGTGCAGGCTAGGCTTAAGGCCTGGGCACAAGTGCAGTGCTGGCTAGAATCAAGGCAGAGGGCACAAGTGCTGGCTAGGCTCATGGCATGGGCACAAGTGTGGGCTAGGCTTAAGGAATGGGCACAAGTGCGGGCTAGGCTTAAGTCCTGGGCACAAGTGCGGGCTAGGTTTAAGGCAGGGGCACAAGTGCGGGCTTGGCTTAAAGCAGGGGCACAAGTGCAGGCTAGGCTTAAGGCAGGGGCACAAGTGCGGGCTAGGCTTAAGGCAGGGGCACAAGTGCGGGCTAGGCTTAAGACCTGGGCACAAGTGCGGGCTAGGCTTAAGGCCTGGGCACAAGTGCGGGCTAGGCTTAAGGCCTGGGCACAAGTGCAGTGCTGGCTAGGATCAAGGCAGGGGGCACAAGTGCTGGCTAGGCTTAAGGCATGGGCACAAGTGCAGGCTAGGCTTAAGACCTGGGCACAAGTGAGGGCTAGGCTTAAGGCCTGGGCACAAGTGCGGGCTAGGCTTAAGGCAGGGGCACAAGTGCGGGCTTGGCTTAAGGCAGGGGCAAAGTGCGGGCTTGGCTTAAGGCAGGGGCACAAGTGCGGGCTTGGCTTAAGGCTGGGGCACAAGTGTGGGCTTGGCTTAAGGCAGGGGCACAAGTGCGGGCTTCGCTTAAGGCAGGGGCACAAGTGCGGGCTTGGCTTATGGCAGGGGCACAAGTGCGGGCTTGGCTTAAGGCCAGGGCACAAGTGCGGGCTAGGCTTAATGCCTGGGCACAAGTGCGGGCTAGGCTTAAGGCCTGGGCACAAGTGCGGGCTAGGCTTAAGGCCTGGGCACAAGTGCGGGCTAGGCTTAAGGCCTGGGCACAAGTGCAGTGTTGGCTAGAATCAAGGCAGGGGGCACAAGTGCTGGCTAGGCTCAAGGCATGGGCACAAGTGCGGGCTAGGCTTAAGTCCTGGGCACAAGTGCGGGCTAGGCTTAAGGCTTGGGCACAAGTGCAGTGCTGGCTAGGATCAAGGCAGGGGGCACAAGTGCTGGCTAGGCTTAAGGCATGGGCACAAGTGCAGGCTAGGCTTAAGACCTGGGCACAAGTGCGGGCTAGGCTTAAGGCCTGGGCACAAGTGCGGGCTAGGCTTAAGGCCTGGGCACAAGTGCGGGCTAGGCTTAAGGCCTGAGCACAAGTGCGGGCTAGGCTTTAGGCCTTGGCACAAGTGCGGGCTTGGCTTAAGGCAGGGGCACAAGTGCGGGCTTGGCTTAAAGCAGGGGCACAAGTGCGGGCTTGGCTTAAGGCAGGGGCACAAGTGCGGGCTTGGCTTTAGGCAGGGGCACAAGTGCGGGCTTCGCTTAAGGCAGGGGCACAAGTGCGGGCTTGGCTTAAGGCAGGGGAACAAGTGCGGGCTTGGCTTAAGGCCAGGGCACAAGTGCGGGCTAGGCTTAATGCCTGGGCACAAGTGCGGGCTAGGCTTAAGGCCTGGGCACAAGTGCGGGCTAGGCTTAAGGCCTGGGCACAAGTGCAGGCTAGGCTTAAGGCCTGGGCACAAGTGCAGTGCTGGCTAGAATCAAGGCAGGGGGCACAAGTGCTGGCTAGGCTCAAGGCATGGGCACAAGTGCGGGCTAGGCTTAAGGAATGGGCACAAGTGCGGGCTAGGCTTAAGTCCTGGGCACAAGTGCGGGCTAGGCTTAAGGCCTGGGCACAAGTGCAGTGCTGGCAAGGATCAAGGCAGGGGGCACAAGTGCTGGCTAGGCTTAAGGCATGGGCACAAGTGCAGGCTAGGCTTAAGACCTGGGCACAAGTGCGGGCTAGGCTTAAGGCCTGGGCACAAGTGCGGGCTAGGCTTAAGGCCTGAGCACAAGTGCGGGCTAGGCTTTAGGCCTGGGCACAAGTGCGGGCTTGGCTTAAGGCAGGGGCACAAGTACGGGCTTGGCTTAAAGCAGGGGCACAAGTGCAGGCTAGGCTTAAGGCAGGGGCACAAGTGCGGGCTAGGCTTAAGGCAGGGGCACAAGTGCGGGCTTGGCTTAAGGCAGGGGCACAAGTGCGGGCTTGGCTTAAAGCAGGGGCACAAGTGCAGGCTAGGCTTAAGGCAGGGGCACAAGTGCGGGCTAGGCTTAAGGCAGGGGCACAAGTGCGGGCTAGGCTTAAGACCTGGGCACAAGTGCGGGCTAGGCTTAAGTCCTGGGCACAAGTGCTGGCTAGGCTTAAGGCCAGGGCACAAGTGCGGGCTAGGCTTAATGCCTGGGCACAAGTGCGGGCTAGGCTTAAGGCCTGGGCACAAGTGCGGGCTAGGCTTAAGGCCTGGGCACAAGTGCGGGCTAGGCTTAAGGCCTGAGCACAAGTGCGGGCTAGGCTTTAGGCCTGGGCACAAGTGCGGGCTTGGCTTAAGGCAGGGGCACAAGTGCGGGCTTGGCTTAAAGCAGGGGCACAAGTGCAGGCAAGCCTTAAGGCAGGGGCACAAGTGCGGGCTAGGCTTAAGGCCAGGGCACAAGTGCGGGCTAGGCTTAATGCCTGGGCACAAGTGCGGGCTAGGCTGAAGGCCTGGGCACAAGTGCGGGCTAGGCTTAAGGCCTGGGCACAAGTGCAGGCTAGGCTTAAGGCCTGGGCACAAGTGCAGTGCTGGCTAGAATCAAGGCAGGGGGCACAAGTGCTGGCTAGGCTCAAGGCATGGGCACATGTGCGGGCTAGGCTTAAGGAATGGGCACAAGTGCGGGCTAGGCTTAAGTCCTGGGCACAAGTGCGGGCTAGGCTTAAGGCCTGGGCACAAGTGCAGTGCTGGCTAGGATCAAGGCAGGGTGCACAAGTGCTGGCTAGGCTTAAGGCATGGGCACAAGTGCAGGCTAGGCTTAAGACCTGGGAACAAGTGCGGGCTAGGCTTAAGGCCTGGGCACAAGTGCGGGCTAGGCTTAAGGCCTGGGCACAAGTGCGGGCTAGGCTTAAGGCCTGAGCACAAGTGCGGGCTAGGCTTTAGGCCTGGGCACAAGTACGGGCTGGGCTTAAGGCAGGGGCAAAAGTGTGGGCTTGGCTTAAAGCAGGGGCACAAGTGCAGGCTAGGCTTAAGGCCTGGGCACAAGTGCAGTGCTGGCTAGAATCAAGGCAGAGGGCACAAGTGCTGGCTAGGCTCATGGCATGGGCACAAGTGTGGGCTAGGCTTAAGGAATGGGCACAAGTGCGGGCTAGGCTTAAGTCCTGGGCACAAGTGCGGGCTAGGTTTAAGGCAGGGGCACAAGTGCGGGCTTGGCTTAAAGCAGGGGCACAAGTGCAGGCTAGGCTTAAGGCAGGGGCACAAGTGCGGGCTAGGCTTAAGGCAGGGGCACAAGTGCGGGCTAGGCTTAAGACCTGGGCACAAGTGCGGGCTAGGCTTAAGGCCTGGGCACAAGTGCGGGCTAGGCTTAAGGCCTGGGCACAAGTGCAGTGCTGGCTAGGATCAAGGCAGGGGGCACAAGTGCTGGCTAGGCTTAAGGCATGGGCACAAGTGCAGGCTAGGCTTAAGACCTGGGCACAAGTGAGGGCTAGGCTTAAGGCCTGGGCACAAGTGCGGGCTAGGCTTAAGGCAGGGGCACAAGTGCGGGCTTGGCTTAAGGCAGGGGCAAAGTGCGGGCTTGGCTTAAGGCAGGGGCACAAGTGCGGGCTTGGCTTAAGGCTGGGGCACAAGTGTGGGCTTGGCTTAAGGCAGGGGCACAAGTGCGGGCTTGGCTTAAGGCCAGGGCACAAGTGCGGGCTATGCTTAATGCCTGGGCACAAGTGCGGGCTAGGCTTAAGGCCTTGGCACAAGTGCGGGCTAGGCTTAAGGCCTGGGCACAAGTGCAGGCTAGGCTTAAGGTCTGGGCACAAGTGCAGTGCTGGCTAGAATCAATGCAGGGGGCACAAGTGCTGGCTAGGCTCAAGGCATGGGCACAAGTGCGGGCTAGGCTTAAGGAATGGGCACAAGTGCGGGCTAGGCTTAAGTCCTGGGCACAAGTGCGGGCTAGGCTTAAGGCCTGGGCACAAGTGCAGTGCTGGCAAGGATCAAGGCAGGGGGCACAAGTGCTGGCTAGGCTTAAGGCATGGGCACAAGTGCAGGCTAGGCTTAAGACCTGGGCACAAGTGCGGGCTAGGCTTAAGGCCTGGGCACAAGTGCGGGCTAGGCTTAAGGCCTGAGCACAAGTGCGGGCTAGGCTTTAGGCCTGGGCACAAGTGCGGGCTTGGCTTAAGGCAGGGGCACAAGTGCGGGCTTGGCTTAAAGCAGGGGCACAAGTGCAGGCTAGGCTTAAGGCAGGGGCACAAGTGCGGGCTAGGCTTAAGGCAGGGGCACAAGTGCGGGCTTGGCTTAAGGCAGGGGCACAAGTGCGGGCTTGGCTTAAAGCAGGGGCACAAGTGCAGGCTAGGCTTAAGGCAGGGGCACAAGTGCGGGCTAGGCTTAAGGCAGGGGCACAAGTGCGGGCTAGGCTTAAGGCAGGAGCACAAGTGCGGGATAGGCTTAAGGCCGGGGCACAAGTGCGGGCTAGGATTAAAACCTGGGCACAAGTGCGGGCTAGGCTTAAGGCCTGAGCACAAGTGCGGGCTAGGCTTAAGGCCTGGGCACAAGTGCGGGCTTGGCTTAAGGCAGGGGCACAAGTGCGGGCTTGGCTTAAAGCAGGGGCACAAGTGCGGGCTAGGCTTAAGGCAGGGGCACAAGTGCGGGCTAGGCTTAAGGCCAGGGCACAAGTGAGGGTTAGGCGTAAGGCAGGGGCACAAGTGCGGGCTTGGCTTAAGGCCGGGGCACAACTGCGGGCTAGGCTTAAGGCAGGGGCACAAGTGCGGGCTAGGCTTAAGGCCGGGGCACAAGTGCGGGCTAGGCTTAAGGCCTGGGCACAAGTGCGGGCTAGGCTTAAGGACTGGGCACAAGTGCAGTGCTGGCTAGGATCAAGGCAGGGGGCACAAGTGCTGGCTAGGTTTAAGGCATGGGCACAAGTGCAGGCTAGGCTTAAGGCATGGGCACAAGTGCAGTGCTGGCTAGGATCAAGGCAGGGGGCAAAAGTGCTGGCTAGGCTTAAGGCATGGGCACAAGTGCAGGCTAGGCTTAAGACCTGGGCACAAGTGCGGGCTAGGCTTAAGGCCTGGGCACAAGTGCGGGCTAGGCTTAAGGCCTGGGCACAAGTGCGGGCTAGGCTTAAGGCCTGGGCACAAGTGCAGTGCTGGCTAGGATCAAGGCAGGGGGCACAAGTGCTGGCTAGGCTTAAGGCATGGGCACAAGTGCAGGCTAGGCTTAAGACCTGGGCACAAGTGAGGGCTAGGCTTAAGGCCTGGGCACAAGTGCGGGCTAGGCTTAAGGCAGGGGCACAAGTGCGGGCTTGGCTTAAGGCAGGGGCAAAGTGCGGGCTTGGCTTAAGGCAGGGGCACAAGTGCGGGCTTGGCTTAAGGCTGGGGCACAAGTGTGGGCTTGGCTTAAGGCAGGGGCACAAGTGCGGGCTTCGCTTAAGGCAGGGGCACAAGTGCGGGCTTGGCTTATGGCAGGGGCACATGTGCGGGCTTGGCTTAAGGCCAGGGCACAAGTGCGGGCTAGGCTTAATGCCTGGGCACAAGTGCGGGCTAGGCTTAAGGCCTGGGCACAAGTGCGGGCTAGGCTTAAGGCCTGGGCACAAGTGCGGGCTAGGCTTAAGGCCTGGGCACAAGTGCAGTGTTGGCTAGAATCAAGGCAGGGGGCACAAGTGCTGGCTAGGCTCAAGGCATGGGCACAAGTGCGGGCTAGGCTTAAGTCCTGGGCACAAGTGCGGGCTAGGCTTAAGGCTTGGGCACAAGTGCAGTGCTGGCTAGGATCAAGGCAGGGGGCACAAGTGCTGGCTAGGCTTAAGGCATGGGCACAAGTGCAGGCTAGGCTTAAGACCTGGGCACAAGTGCGGGCTAGGCTTAAGGCCTGGGCACAAGTGCGGGCTAGGCTTAAGGCCTGGGCACAAGTGCGGGCTAGGCTTAAGGCCTGAGCACAAGTGCGGGCTAGGCTTTAGGCCTTGGCACAAGTGCGGGCTTGGCTTAAGGCAGGGGCACAAGTGCGGGCTTGGCTTAAAGCAGGGGCACAAGTGCGGGCTTGGCTTAAGGCAGGGGCACAAGTGCGGGCTTGGCTTTAGGCAGGGGCACAAGTGCGGGCTTGGCTTAAGGCAGGGGCACAAGTGCGGGCTTGGCTTAAGGCAGGGGAACAAGTGCGGGCTTGGCTTAAGGCCAGGGCACAAGTGCGGGCTAGGCTTAATGCCTGGGCACAAGTGCGGGCTAGGCTTAAGGCCTGGGCACAAGTGCGGGCTAGGCTTAAGGCCTGGGCACAAGTGCAGGCTAGGCTTAAGGCCTGGGCACAAGTGCAGTGCTGGCTAGAATCAAGGCAGGGGGCACAAGTGCTGGCTAGGCTCAAGGCATGGGCACAAGTGCGGGCTAGGCTTAAGGAATGGGCACAAGTGCGGGCTAGGCTTAAGTCCTGGGCACAAGTGCGGGCTAGGCTTAAGGCCTGGGCACAAGTGCAGTGCTGGCAAGGATCAAGGCAGGGGGCACAAGTGCTGGCTAGGCTTAAGGCATGGGCACAAGTGCAGGCTAGGCTTAAGACCTGGGCACAAGTGCGGGCTAGGCTTAAGGCCTGGGCACAAGTGCGGGCTAGGCTTAAGGCCTGAGCACAAGTGCGGGCTAGGCTTTAGGCCTGGGCACAAGTGCGGGCTTGGCTTAAGGCAGGGGCACAAGTACGGGCTTGGCTTAAAGCAGGGGCACAAGTGCAGGCTAGGCTTAAGGCAGGGGCACAAGTGCGGGCTAGGCTTAAGGCAGGGGCACAAGTGCGGGCTTGGCTTAAGGCAGGGGCACAAGTGCGGGCTTGGCTTAAAGCAGGGGCACAAGTGCAGGCTAGGCTTAAGGCAGGGGCACAAGTGCGGGCTAGGCTTAAGGCAGGGGCACAAGTGCGGGCTAGGCTTAAGACCTGGGCACAAGTGCGGGCTAGGCTTAAGTCCTGGGCACAAGTGCTGGCTAGGCTTAAGGCCAGGGCACAAGTGCGGGCTAGGCTTAATGCCTGGGCACAAGTGCGGGCTAGGCTTAAGGCCTGGGCACAAGTGCGGGCTAGGCTTAAGGCCTGGGCACAAGTGCGGGCTAGGCTTAAGGCCTGAGCACAAGTGCGGGCTAGGCTTTAGGCCTGGGCACAAGTGCGGGCTTGGCTTAAGGCAGGGGCACAAGTGCGGGCTTGGCTTAAAGCAGGGGCACAAGTGCAGGCAAGCCTTAAGGCAGGGGCACAAGTGCGGGCTAGGCTTAAGGCAAGGGCACAAGTGCGGGCTAGGCTTAATGCCTGGGCACAAGTGCGGGCTAGGCTGAAGGCCTGGGCACAAGTGCGGGCTAGGCTTAAGGCCTGGGCACAAGTGCAGGCTAGGCTTAAGGCCTGGGCACAAGTGCAGTGCTGGCTAGAATCAAGGCAGGGGGCACAAGTGCTGGCTAGGCTCAAGGCATGGGCACATGTGCGGGCTAGGCTTAAGGAATGGGCACAAGTGCGGGCTAGGCTTAAGTCCTGGGCACAAGTGCGGGCTAGGCTTAAGGCCTGGGCACAAGTGCAGTGCTGGCTAGGATCAAGGCAGGGTGCACAAGTGCTGGCTAGGCTTAAGGCATGGGCACAAGTGCAGGCTAGGCTTAAGACCTGGGAACAAGTGCGGGCTAGGCTTAAGGCCTGGGCACAAGTGCGGGCTAGGCTTAAGGCCTGGGCACAAGTGCGGGCTAGGCTTAAGGCCTGAGCACAAGTGCGGGCTAGGCTTTAGGCCTGGGCACAAGTACGGGCTGGGCTTAAGGCAGGGGCAAAAGTGTGGGCTTGGCTTAAAGCAGGGGCACAAGTGCAGGCTAGGCTTAAGGCCTGGGCACAAGTGCAGTGCTGGCTAGAATCAAGGCAGAGGGCACAAGTGCTGGCTAGGCTCATGGCATGGGCACAAGTGTGGGCTAGGCTTAAGGAATGGGCACAAGTGCGGGCTAGGCTTAAGTCCTGGGCACAAGTGCGGGCTAGGTTTAAGGCAGGGGCACAAGTGCGGGCTTGGCTTAAAGCAGGGGCACAAGTGCAGGCTAGGCTTAAGGCAGGGGCACAAGTGCGGGCTAGGCTTAAGGCAGGGGCACAAGTGCGGGCTAGGCTTAAGACCTGGGCACAAGTGCGGGCTAGGCTTAAGGCCTGGGCACAAGTGCGGGCTAGGCTTAAGGCCTGGGCACAAGTGCAGTGCTGGCTAGGATCAAGGCAGGGGGCACAAGTGCTGGCTAGGCTTAAGGCATGGGCACAAGTGCAGGCTAGGCTTAAGACCTGGGCACAAGTGAGGGCTAGGCTTAAGGCCTGGGCACAAGTGCGGGCTAGGCTTAAGGCAGGGGCACAAGTGCGGGCTTGGCTTAAGGCAGGGGCAAAGTGCGGGCTTGGCTTAAGGCAGGGGCACAAGTGCGGGCTTGGCTTAAGGCTGGGGCACAAGTGTGGGCTTGGCTTAAGGCAGGGGCACAAGTGCGGGCTTCGCTTAAGGCAGGGGCACAAGTGCGGGCTTGGCTTATGGCAGGGGCACAAGTGCGGGCTTGGCTTAAGGCCAGGGCACAAGTGCGGGCTAGGCTTAATGCCTGGGCACAAGTGCGGGCTAGGCTTAAGGCCTGGGCACAAGTGCGGGCTAGGCTTAAGGCCTGGGCACAAGTGCGGGCTAGGCTTAAGGCCTGGGCACAAGTGCAGTGTTGGCTAGAATCAAGGCAGGGGGCACAAGTGCTGGCTAGGCTCAAGGCATGGGCACAAGTGCGGGCTAGGCTTAAGTCCTGGGCACAAGTGCGGGCTAGGCTTAAGGCTTGGGCACAAGTGCAGTGCTGGCTAGGATCAAGGCAGGGGGCACAAGTGCTGGCTAGGCTTAAGGCATGGGCACAAGTGCAGGCTAGGCTTAAGACCTGGGCACAAGTGCGGGCTAGGCTTAAGGCCTGGGCACAAGTGCGGGCTAGGCTTAAGGCCTGGGCACAAGTGCGGGCTAGGCTTAAGGCCTGAGCACAAGTGCGGGCTAGGCTTTAGGCCTTGGCACAAGTGCGGGCTTGGCTTAAGGCAGGGGCACAAGTGCGGGCTTGGCTTAAAGCAGGGGCACAAGTGCGGGCTTGGCTTAAGGCAGGGGCACAAGTGCGGGCTTGGCTTTAGGCAGGGGCACAAGTGCGGGCTTCGCTTAAGGCAGGGGCACAAGTGCGGGCTTGGCTTAAGGCAGGGGAACAAGTGCGGGCTTGGCTTAAGGCCAGGGCACAAGTGCGGGCTAGGCTTAATGCCTGGGCACAAGTGCGGGCTAGGCTTAAGGCCTGGGCACAAGTGCGGGCTAGGCTTAAGGCCTGGGCACAAGTGCAGGCTAGGCTTAAGGCCTGGGCACAAGTGCAGTGCTGGCTAGAATCAAGGCAGGGGGCACAAGTGCTGGCTAGGCTCAAGGCATGGGCACAAGTGCGGGCTAGGCTTAAGGAATGGGCACAAGTGCGGGCTAGGCTTAAGTCCTGGGCACAAGTGCGGGCTAGGCTTAAGGCCTGGGCACAAGTGCAGTGCTGGCAAGGATCAAGGCAGGGGGCACAAGTGCTGGCTAGGCTTAAGGCATGGGCACAAGTGCAGGCTAGGCTTAAGACCTGGGCACAAGTGCGGGCTAGGCTTAAGGCCTGGGCACAAGTGCGGGCTAGGCTTAAGGCCTGAGCACAAGTGCGGGCTAGGCTTTAGGCCTGGGCACAAGTGCGGGCTTGGCTTAAGGCAGGGGCACAAGTACGGGCTTGGCTTAAAGCAGGGGCACAAGTGCAGGCTAGGCTTAAGGCAGGGGCACAAGTGCGGGCTAGGCTTAAGGCAGGGGCACAAGTGCGGGCTTGGCTTAAGGCAGGGGCACAAGTGCGGGCTTGGCTTAAAGCAGGGGCACAAGTGCAGGCTAGGCTTAAGGCAGGGGCACAAGTGCGGGCTAGGCTTAAGGCAGGGGCACAAGTGCTGGCTAGGCTTAAGACCTGGGCACAAGTGCGGGCTAGGCTTAAGTCCTGGGCACAAGTGCTGGCTAGGCTTAAGGCCAGGGCACAAGTGCGGGCTAGGCTTAATGCCTGGGCACAAGTGCGGGCTAGGCTTAAGGCCTGGGCACAAGTGCGGGCTAGGCTTAAGGCCTGGGCACAAGTGCGGGCTAGGCTTAAGGCCTGAGCACAAGTGCGGGCTAGGCTTTAGGCCTGGGCACAAGTGCGGGCTTGGCTTAAGGCAGGGGCACAAGTGCGGGCTTGGCTTAAAGCAGGGGCACAAGTGCAGGCAAGCCTTAAGGCAGGGGCACAAGTGCGGGCTAGGCTTAAGGCCAGGGCACAAGTGCGGGCTAGGCTTAATGCCTGGGCACAAGTGCGGGCTAGGCTTAAGGCCTGGGCACAAGTGCGGGCTAGGCTTAAGGCCTGGGCACAAGTGCAGGCTAGGCTTAAGGCCTGGGCACAAGTGCAGTGCTGGCTAGAATCAAGGCAGGGGGCACAAGTGCTGGCTAGGCTCAAGGCATGGGCACATGTGCGGGCTAGGCTTAAGGAATGGGCACAAGTGCGGGCTAGGCTTAAGTCCTGGGCACAAGTGCGGGCTAGGCTTAAGGCCTGGGCACAAGTGCAGTGCTGGCTAGGATCAAGGCAGGGTGCACAAGTGCTGGCTAGGCTTAAGGCATGGGCACAAGTGCAGGCTAGGCTTAAGACCTGGGAACAAGTGCGGGCTAGGCTTAAGGCCTGGGCACAAGTGCGGGCTAGGCTTAAGGCCTGGGCACAAGTGCGGGCTAGGCTTAAGGCCTGAGCACAAGTGCGGGCTAGGCTTTAGGCCTGGGCACAAGTACGGGCTGGGCTTAAGGCAGGGGCACAAGTGTGGGCTTGGCTTAAAGCAGGGGCACAAGTGCAGGCTAGGCTTAAGGCCTGGGCACAAGTGCAGTGCTGGCTAGAATCAAGGCAGAGGGCACAAGTGCTGGCTAGGCTCATGGCATGGGCACAAGTGTGGGCTAGGCTTAAGGAATGGGCACAAGTGCGGGCTAGGCTTAAGTCCTGGGCACAAGTGCGGGCTAGGTTTAAGGCAGGGGCACAAGTGCGGGCTTGGCTTAAAGCAGGGGCACAAGTGCAGGCTAGGCTTAAGGCAGGGGCACAAGTGCGGGCTAGGCTTAAGGCAGGGGCACAAGTGCGGGCTAGGCTTAAGACCTGGGCACAAGTGCGGGCTAGGCTTAAGTCCTGGGCACAAGTGCTGGCTAGGCTTAAGGCCAGGGCACAAGTGCGGGCTAGGCTTAATGCCTGGGCACAAGTGCGGGCTAGGCTTAAGGCCTGGGCACAAGTGCGGGCTAGGCTTAAGGCCTGGGCACAAGTGCGGGCTAGGCTTAAGGCCTGAGCACAAGTGCGGGCTAGGCTTTAGGCCTGGGCACAAGTGCGGGCTTGGCTTAAGGCAGGGGCACAAGTGCGGGCTTGACTTAAAGCAGGGGCACAAGTGCAGGCAAGCCTTAAGGCAGGGGCACAAGTGCGGGCTAGGATTAAGGCCAGGGCACAAGTGCGGGCTAGGCTTAATGCCTGGGCACAAGTGCGGGCTAGGCTTAAGGCCTGGGCACAAGTGCGGGCTAGGCTTAAGGCCTGGGCACAAGTGCAGGCTAGGCTTAAGGCCTGGGCACAAGTGCAGTGCTGGCTAGAATCAAGGCAGGGGGCACAAGTGCTGGCTAGGCTCAAGGCATGGGCACATGTGCGGGCTAGGCTTAAGGAATGGGCACAAGTGCGGGCTAGGCTTAAGTCCTGGGCACAAGTGCGGGCTAGGCTTAAGGCCTGGGCACAAGTGCAGTGCTGGCTAGGATCAAGGCAGGGTGCACAAGTGCTGGCTAGGCTTAAGGCATGGGCACAAGTGCAGGCTAGGCTTAAGACCTGGGCACAAGTGCGGGCTAGGCTTAAGGCCTGGGCACAAGTGCGGGCTAGGCTTAAGGCCTGGGCACAAGTGCGGGCTAGGCTTAAGGCCTGAGCACAAGTACGGGCTAGGCTTTAGGCCTGGGCACAAGTGCGGGCTGGGCTTAAGGCAGGGGCACAAGTGTGGGCTTGGCTTAAAGCAGGGGCACAAGTGCAGGCTAGGCTTAAGGCCTGGGCACAAGTGCAGTGCTGGCTAGAATCAAGGCAGAGGGCACAAGTGCTGGCTAGGCTCATGGCATGGGCACAAGTGTGGGCTAGGCTTAAGGAATGGGCACAAGTGCGGGCTAGGCTTAAGTCCTGGGCACAAGTGCGGGCTAGGTTTAAGACCTGGGCACAAGTGCGGGCTAGGCTTAAGGCCTGGGCACAAGTGCGGGCTAGGCTTAAGGCATGGGCACAAGTGCGGGCTAGGCTTAAGGCCTGAGCACAAGTGCAGGCTAGGCTTTAGGCCTGGGCACAAGTGCGGGCTTGGCTTAAGGCAGGGGCACAAGTGCCGGCTTGGCTTAAAGCAGGGGCACAAGTGCAGGCTAGGCTTAAGGCAGGGGCACAAGTGCGGGCTTGACTTAAGGCCAGGGCACAAGTGCGGGCTAGGCTTAATGCCTGGGCACAAGTGCGGGCTAGGCTTAAGGCCTGGGCACAAGTGCGGGCTAGGCTTAAGGCCTGGGCACAAGTGCAGGCTAGGCTTAAGGCCTGGGCACAAGTGCAGTGCTGGCTAGAATCAAGGCAGGGGGCACAAGTGCTGGCTAGGCTCAAGGCATGGGCACAAGTGCGGGCTAGGCTTAAGGAATGGGCACAAGTGAGGGCTAGGCTTAAGTCCTGGGCACAAGTGCGGGCTAGGCTTAAGGCCTGGGCACAAGTGCAGTGCTGGCTAGGATCAAGGCAGGGGGCACAAGTGCTGGCTAGGCTTAAGGCATGGGCACAAGTGAAGGCTAGGCTTAAGACCTGGGCACAAGTGCGGGCTAGGCTTAAGGCCTGGGCACTAGTGCGGGCTAGGCTTAAGGCCTGGGCACAAGTGCGGGCTAGGCTTAAGGCCTGAGCACAAGTGCGGGCTAGGCTTAAGGCCTGGGCACAAGTGCGGGCTAGGCTTAAGGCCTGGGCACAGGTGCGGGCTAGGCTTAAGGCCTGGGCACAAGTGCGGGCTAGGCTTAAGGCCTGGGCACTAGTGCGGGCTAGGCTTAAGGCCTGGGCACAACTGCGGGCTAGGCTTAAGGCCTGGGCACAAGTGCGGGCTAGGCTTAAGGCCTGGGCACAAGTGCGGGCTAGGCTTAAGGCCTGGGCACAAGTGCGGGCTTGGCTTAAGGCAGGGGCACAAGTGCGGGCTTGGCTTAAGGCAGGGGCAAAGTGCGGGCTTGGCTTAAGGCAGAGGCACAAGTGCGGGCTTGGCTTAAGGCAGGGGCACAAGTGCGGGCTTGGCTTAAGGCAGGGGCACAAGTGCGGGCTTCGCTTAAGGCAGGGGCACAAGTGCGGGCTTGGCTTAAGGCAGGGGCACAAGTGCGGGCTTGGCTTAAGGCCAGGGTACAAATGCGGGCTATGCTTAATGCCTGGGCACAAGTGCGGGCTAGGCTTAAGGCCTTGGCACAAGTGCGGGCTAGGCTTAAGGCCTGGGCACAAGTGCAGGCTAGGCTTAAGGTCTGGGCACAAGTGCAGTGCTGGCTAGAATCAATGCAGGGGGCACAAGTGCTGGCTAGGCTCAAGGCATGGGCACAAGTGCGGGCTAGGCTTAAGGAATGGGCACAAGTGCGGGCTAGGCTTAAGTCCTGGGCACAAGTGCGGGCTAGGCTTAAGGCCTGGGCACAAGTGCAGTGCTGGCAAGGATCAAGGCAGGGGGCACAAGTGCTGGCTAGGCTTAAGGCATGGGCACAAGTGCAGGCTAGGCTTAAGACCTGGGCACAAGTGCGGGCTAGGCTTAAGGCCTGGGCACAAGTGCGGGCTAGGCTTAAGGCCTGAGCACAAGTGCGGGCTAGGCTTTAGGCCTGGGCACAAGTGCGGGCTTGGCTTAAAGCAGGGGCACAAGTGCAGGCTAGGCTTAAGGCAGGGGCACAAGTGCGGGCTAGGCTTAAGGCAGGGGCACAAGTGCGGGCTTGGCTTAAGGCAGGGGCACAAGTGCGGGCTTGGCTTAAAGCAGGGGCACAAGTGCAGGCTAGGCTTAAGGCAGGGGCACAAGTGCGGGCTAGGCTTAAGGCAGGGGCACAAGTGCGGGCTAGGCTTAAGGCAGGAGCACAAGTGCGGGATAGGCTTAAGGCCGGGGCACAAGTGCGGGCTAGGATTAAAACCTGGGCACAAGTGCGGGCTAGGCTTAAGGCCTGAGCACAAGTGCGGGCTAGGCTTAAGGCCTGGGCACAAGTGCGGGCTTGGCTTAAGGCAGGGGCACAAGTGCGGGCTTGGCTTAAAGCAGGGGCACAAGTGCGGGCTAGGCTTAAGGCAGGGGCACAAGTGCGGGCTAGGCTTAAGGCCAGGGCACAAGTGAGGGTTAGGCGTAAGGCAGGGGCACAAGTGCGGGCTTGGCTTAAGGCCGGGGCACAACTGCGGGCTAGGCTTAAGGCAGGGGCACAAGTGCGGGCTAGGCTTAAGGCCGGGGCACAAGTGCGGGCTAGGCTTAAGGCCTGGGCACAAGTGCGGGCTAGGCTTAAGGACTGGGCACAAGTGCAGTGCTGGCTAGGATCAAGGCAGGGGGCACAAGTGCTGGCTAGGCTTAAGGCATGGGCACAAGTGCAGGCTAGGCTTAAGGCATGGGCACAAGTGCAGTGCTGGCTAGGATCAAGGCAGGGGGCAAAAGTGCTGGCTAGGCTTAAGGCATGGGCACAAGTGCAGGCTAGGCTTAAGACCTGGGCACAAGTGCGGGCTAGGCTTAAGGCCTGGGCACAAGTGCGGGCTAGGCTTAAGGCCTGGGCACAAGTGCGGGCTAGGCTTAAGGCCTGGGCACAAGTGCAGTGCTGGCTAGGATCAAGGCAGGGGGCACAAGTGCTGGCTAGGCTTAAGGCATGGGCACAAGTGCAGGCTAGGCTTAAGACCTGGGCACAAGTGAGGGCTAGGCTTAAGGCCTGGGCACAAGTGCGGGCTAGGCTTAAGGCAGGGGCACAAGTGCGGGCTTGGCTTAAGGCAGGGGCAAAGTGCGGGCTTGGCTTAAGGCAGGGGCACAAGTGCGGGCTTGGCTTAAGGCTGGGGCACAAGTGTGGGCTTGGCTTAAGGCAGGGGCACAAGTGCGGGCTTCGCTTAAGGCAGGGGCACAAGTGCGGGCTTGGCTTATGGCAGGGGCACAAGTGCGGGCTTGGCTTAAGGCCAGGGCACAAGTGCGGGCTAGGCTTAATGCCTGGGCACAAGTGCGGGCTAGGCTTAAGGCCTGGGCACAAGTGCGGGCTAGGCTTAAGGCCTGGGCACAAGTGCGGGCTAAGCTTAAGGCCTGGGCACAAGTGCAGTGTTGGCTAGAATCAAGGCAGGGGGCACAAGTGCTGGCTAGGCTCAAGGCATGGGCACAAGTGCGGGCTAGGCTTAAGTCCTGGGCACAAGTGCGGGCTAGGCTTAAGGCTTGGGCACAAGTGCAGTGCTGGCTAGGATCAAGGCAGGGGGCACAAGTGCTGGCTAGGCTTAAGGCATGGGCACAAGTGCAGGCTAGGCTTAAGACCTGGGCACAAGTGCGGGCTAGGCTTAAGGCCTGGGCACAAGTGCGGGCTAGGCTTAAGGCCTGGGCACAAGTGCGGGCTAGGCTTAAGGCCTGAGCACAAGTGCGGGCTAGGCTTTAGGCCTTGGCACAAGTGCGGGCTTGGCTTAAGGCAGGGGCACAAGTGCGGGCTTGGCTTAAAGCAGGGGCACAAGTGCGGGCTTGGCTTAAGGCAGGGGCACAAGTGCGGGCTTGGCTTTAGGCAGGGGCACAAGTGCGGGCTTCGCTTAAGGCAGGGGCACAAGTGCGGGCTTGGCTTAAGGCAGGGGAACAAGTGCGGGCTTGGCTTAAGGCCAGGGCACAAGTGCGGGCTAGGCTTAATGCCTGGGCACAAGTGCGGGCTAGGCTTAAGGCCTGGGCACAAGTGCGGGCTAGGCTTAAGGCCTGGGCACAAGTGCAGGCTAGGCTTAAGGCCTGGGCACAAGTGCAGTGCTGGCTAGAATCAAGGCAGGGGGCACAAGTGCTGGCTAGGCTCAAGGCATGGGCACAAGTGCGGGCTAGGCTTAAGGAATGGGCACAAGTGCGGGCTAGGCTTAAGTCCTGGGCACAAGTGCAGGCTAGGCTTAAGGCCTGGGCACAAGTGCAGTGCTGGCAAGGATCAAGGCAGGGGGCACAAGTGCTGGCTAGGCTTAAGGCATGGGCACAAGTGCAGGCTAGGCTTAAGACCTGGGCACAAGTGCGGGCTAGGCTTAAGGCCTGGGCACAAGTGCGGGCTAGGCTTAAGGCCTGAGCACAAGTGCGGGCTAGGCTTTAGGCCTGGGCACAAGTGCGGGCTTGGCTTAAGGCAGGGGCACAAGTACGGGCTTGGCTTAAAGCAGGGGCACAAGTGCAGGCTAGGCTTAAGGCAGGGGCACAAGTGCGGGCTAGGCTTAAGGCAGGGGCACAAGTGCGGGCTTGGCTTAAGGCAGGGGCACAAGTGCGGGCTTGGCTTAAAGCAGGGGCACAAGTGCAGGCTAGGCTTAAGGCAGGGGCACAAGTGCGGGCTAGGCTTAAGGCAGGGGCACAAGTGCGGGCTAGGCTTAAGACCTGGGCACAAGTGCGGGCTAGGCTTAAGTCCTGGGCACAAGTGCTGGCTAGGCTTAAGGCCAGGGCACAAGTGCGGGCTAGGCTTAATGCCTGGGCACAAGTGCGGGCTAGGCTTAAGGCCTGGGCACAAGTGCGGGCTAGGCTTAAGGCCTGGGCACAAGTGCGGGCTAGGCTTAAGGCCTGAGCACAAGTGCGGGCTAGGCTTTAGGCCTGGGCACAAGTGCGGGCTTGGCTTAAGGCAGGGGCACAAGTGCGGGCTTGGCTTAAAGCAGGGGCACAAGTGCAGGCAAGCCTTAAGGCAGGGGCACAAGTGCGGGCTAGGCTTAAGGCCAGGGCACAAGTGCGGGCTAGGCTTAATGCCTGGGCACAAGTGCGGGCTAGGCTTAAGGCCTGGGCACAAGTGCGGGCTAGGCTTAAGGCCTGGGCACAAGTGCAGGCTAGGCTTAAGGCCTGGGCACAAGTGCAGTGCTGGCTAGAATCAAGGCAGGGGGCACAAGTGCTGGCTAGGCTCAAGACATGGGCACATGTGCGGGCTAGGCTTAAGGAATGGGCACAAGTGCGGGCTAGGCTTAAGGCCTGAGCACAAGTGCGGGCTAGGCTTTAGGCCTTGGCACAAGTGCGGGCTTGGCTTAAGGCAGGGGCACAAGTGCGGGCTTGGCTTAAAGCAGGGGCACAAGTGCGGGCTTGGCTTAAGGCAGGGGCACAAGTGCGGGCTTGGCTTTAGGCAGGGGCACAAGTGCGGGCTTCGCTTAAGGCAGGGGCACAAGTGCGGGCTTGGCTTAAGGCAGGGGAACAAGTGCGGGCTTGGCTTAAGGCCAGGGCACAAGTGCGGGCTAGGCTTAATGCCTGGGCACAAGTGCGGGCTAGGCTTAAGGCCTGGGCACAAGTGCGGGCTAGGCTTAAGGCCTGGGCACAAGTGCAGGCTAGGCTTAAGGCCTGGGCACAAGTGCAGTGCTGGCTAGAATCAAGGCAGGGGGCACAAGTGCTGGCTAGGCTCAAGGCATGGGCACAAGTGCGGGCTAGGCTTAAGGAATGGGCACAAGTGCGGGCTAGGCTTAAGTCCTGGGCACAAGTGCGGGCTAGGCTTAAGGCCTGGGCACAAGTGCAGTGCTAGGCTTAAGGCCTGGGCACAAGTGCGGGCTAGGCTTAAGGCCTGAGCACAAGTGCGGGCTAGGCTTTAGGCCTGGGCACAAGTGCGGGCTTGGCTTAAGGCAGGGGCACAAGTACGGGCTTGGCTTAAAGCAGGGGCACAAGTGCAGGCTAGGCTTAAGGCAGGGGCACAAGTGCGGGCTAGGCTTAAGGCAGGGGCACAAGTGCGGGCTTGGCTTAAGGCAGGGGCACAAGTGCGGGCTTGGCTTAAAGCAGGGGCACAAGTGCAGGCTAGGCTTAAGGCAGGGGCACAAGTGCGGGCTAGGCTTAAGGCAGGGGCACAAGTGCGGGCTAGGCTTAAGACCTGGGCACAAGTGCGGGCTAGGCTTAAGTCCTGGGCACAAGTGCTGGCTAGGCTTAAGGCCAGGGCACAAGTGCGGGCTAGGCTTAATGCCTGGGCACAAGTGCGGGCTAGGCTTAAGGCCTGGGCACAAGTGCGGGCTAGGCTTAAGGCCTGGGCACAAGTGCGGGCTAGGCTTAAGGCCTGAGCACAAGTGCGGGCTAGGCTTTAGGCCTGGGCACAAGTGCGGGCTTGGCTTAAGGCAGGGGCACAAGTGCGGGCTTGGCTTAAAGCATGGGCACAAGTGCAGGCAAGCCTTAAGGCAGGGGCACAAGTGCGGGCTAGGCTTAAGGCCAGGGCACAAGTGCGGGCTAGGCTTAATGCCTGGGCACAAGTGCGGGCTAGGCTTAAGGCCTGGGCACAAGTGCGGGCTAGGCTTAAGGCCTGGGCACAAGTGCAGGCTAGGCTTAAGGCCTGGGCACAAGTGCAGTGCTGGCTAGAATCAAGGCAGGGGGCACAAGTGCTGGCTAGGCTCAAGACATGGGCACATGTGCGGGCTAGGCTTAAGGAATGGGCACAAGTGCGGGCTAGGCTTAAGTCCTGGGCACAAGTGCGGGCTAGGCTTAAGGCCTGGGCACAAGTGCAGTGCTGGCTAGGATCAAGGCAGGGTGCACAAGTGCTGGCTAGGCTTAAGGCATGGGCACAAGTGCAGGCTAGGCTTAAGACCTGGGAACAAGTGCGGGCTAGGCTTAAGGCCTGGGCACAAGTGCGGGCTAGGCTTAAGGCCTGGGCACAAGTGCGGGCTAGGCTTAAGGCCTGAGCACAAGTGCGGGCTAGGCTTTAGGCCTGGGAACAAGTACGGGCTGGGCTTAAGGCAGGGGCACAAGTGTGGGCTTGGCTTAAAGCAGGGGCACAAGTGCAGGCTAGGCTTAAGGCCTGGGCACAAGTGCAGTGCTGGCTAGAATCAAGGCAGAGGGCACAAGTGCTGGCTAGGCTCATGGCATGGGCACAAGTGTGGGCTAGGCTTAAGGAATGGGCACAAGTGCGGGCTAGGCTTAAGTCCTGGGCACAAGTGCGGGCTAGGTTTAAGGCAGGGGCACAAGTGCGGGCTTGGCTTAAAGCAGGGGCACAAGTGCAGGCTAGGCTTAAGGCAGGGGCACAAGTGCGGGCTAGGCTTAAGGCAGGGGCACAAGTGCGGGCTAGGCTTAAGACCTGGGCACAAGTGCGGGCTAGGCTTAAGTCCTGGGCACAAGTGCTGGCTAGGCTTAAGGCCAGGGCACAAGTGCGGGCTAGGCTTAATGCCTGGGCACAAGTGCGGGCTAGGCTTAAGGCCTGGGCACAAGTGCGGGCTAGGCTTAAGGCCTGGGCACAAGTGCGGGCTAGGCTTAAGGCCTGGGCACAAGTGCGGGCTAGGCTTAAGGCCTGAGCACAAGTGCGGGCTAGGCTTTAGGCCTGGGCACAAGTGCGGGCTTGGCTTAAGGCAGGGGCACAAGTGCGGGCTTGACTTAAAGCAGGGGCACAAGTGCAGGCAAGCCTTAAGGCAGGGGCACAAGTGCGGGCTAGGCTTAAGGCCAGGGCACAAGTGCGGGCTAGGCTTAATGCCTGGGCACAAGTGCGGGCTAGGCTTAAGGCCTGGGCACAAGTGCGGGCTAGGCTTAAGGCCTGGGCACAAGTGCAGGCTAGGCTTAAGGCCTGGGCACAAGTGCAGCGCTGGCTAGAATCAAGGCAGGGGGCACAAGTGCTGGCTAGGCTCAAGGCATGGGCACATGTGCGGGCTAGGCTTAAGGAATGGGCACAAGTGCGGGCTAGGCTTAAGTCCTGGGCACAAGTGCGGGCTAGGCTTAAGTCCTGGGCACAAGTGCAGTGCTGGCTAGGATCAAGGCAGGGTGCACAAGTGCTGGCTAGGCTTAAGGCATGGGCACAAGTGCAGGCTAGGCTTAAGACCTGGGCACAAGTGCAGGCTAGGCTTAAGGCCTGGGCACAAGTGCGGGCTAGGCTTAAGGCCTGGGCACAAGTGCGGGCTAGGCTTAAGGCCTGAGCACAAGTACGGGCTAGGCTTAAGGCCTGGGCACAAGTGCAGTGCTGGCTAGGATCAAGGCAGGGGGCACAAGTGCTGGCTAGGCTTAAGGCCTGGGCACAAGTGCGGGCTGGGCTTAAGGCAGGGGCACAAGTGTGGGCTTGGCTTAAAGCAGGGGCACAAGTGCAGGCTAGGCTTAAGGCCTGGGCACAAGTGCAGTGCTGGCTAGAATCAAGGCAGAGGGCACAAGTGCTGGCTAGGCTCATGGCATGGGCACAAGTGTGGGCTAGGCTTAAGGAATGGGCACAAGTGCG
Organism: Ranitomeya imitator; assembly: GCF_032444005.1. Classification (NCBI taxonomy): domain Eukaryota; kingdom Metazoa; phylum Chordata; class Amphibia; order Anura; family Dendrobatidae; genus Ranitomeya; species Ranitomeya imitator. The sequence goes on along the minus strand of NW_027193862.1, from coordinate 104,431 downwards.
GGCTAGGCTTAAGTCCTGGGCACAAGTGCGGGCTAGGTTTAAGACCTGGGCACAAGTGCGGGCTAGGCTTAAGGCCTGGGCACAAGTGCGGGCTAGGCTTAAGGCATGGGCACAAGTGCGGGCTAGGCTTAAGGCCTGAGCACAAGTGCAGGCTAGGCTTTAGGCCTGGGCACAAGTGCGGGCTTGGCTTAAGGCAGGGGCACAAGTGCGGGCTAGGCTTAAGTCCTGGGCACAAGTGCGGGCTAGGCTTAAGGCCTGGGCACAAGTGCAGTGCTAGGCTTAAGGCCTGGGCACAAGTGCGGGCTAGGCTTAAGGCCTGAGCACAAGTGCGGGCTAGGCTTTAGGCCTGGGCACAAGTGCGGGCTTGGCTTAAGGCAGGGGCACAAGTACGGGCTTGGCTTAAAGCAGGGGCACAAGTGCAGGCTAGGCTTAAGGCAGGGGCACAAGTGCGGGCTAGGCTTAAGGCAGGGGCACAAGTGCGGGCTTGGCTTAAGGCAGGGGCACAAGTGCGGGCTTGGCTTAAAGCAGGGGCACAAGTGCAGGCTAGGCTTAAGGCAGGGGCACAAGTGCGGGCTAGGCTTAAGGCAGGGGCACAAGTGCGGGCTAGGCTTAAGACCTGGGCACAAGTGCGGGCTAGGCTTAAGTCCTGGGCACAAGTGCTGGCTAGGCTTAAGGCCAGGGCACAAGTGCGGGCTAGGCTTAATGCCTGGGCACAAGTGCGGGCTAGGCTTAAGGCCTGGGCACAAGTGCGGGCTAGGCTTAAGGCCTGGGCACAAGTGCGGGCTAGGCTTAAGGCCTGAGCACAAGTGCGGGCTAGGCTTTAGGCCTGGGCACAAGTGCGGGCTTGGCTTAAGGCAGGGGCACAAGTGCGGGCTTGGCTTAAAGCAGGGGCACAAGTGCAGGCAAGCCTTAAGGCAGGGGCACAAGTGCGGGCTAGGCTTAAGGCCAGGGCACAAGTGCGGGCTAGGCTTAATGCCTGGGCACAAGTGCGGGCTAGGCTTAAGGCCTGGGCACAAGTGCGGGCTAGGCTTAAGGCCTGGGCACAAGTGCAGGCTAGGCTTAAGGCCTGGGCACAAGTGCAGTGCTGGCTAGAATCAAGGCAGGGGGCACAAGTGCTGGCTAGGCTCAAGACATGGGCACATGTGCGGGCTAGGCTTAAGGAATGGGCACAAGTGCGGGCTAGGCTTAAGTCCTGGGCACAAGTGCGGGCTAGGCTTAAGGCCTGGGCACAAGTGCAGTGCTGGCTAGGATCAAGGCAGGGTGCACAAGTGCTGGCTAGGCTTAAGGCATGGGCACAAGTGCAGGCTAGGCTTAAGACCTGGGAACAAGTGCGGGCTAGGCTTAAGGCCTGGGCACAAGTGCGGGCTAGGCTTAAGGCCTGGGCACAAGTGCGGGCTAGGCTTAAGGCCTGAGCACAAGTGCGGGCTAGGCTTTAGGCCTGGGCACAAGTACGGGCTGGGCTTAAGGCAGGGGCACAAGTGTGGGCTTGGCTTAAAGCAGGGGCACAAGTGCAGGCTAGGCTTAAGGCCTGGGCACAAGTGCAGTGCTGGCTAGAATCAAGGCAGAGGGCACAAGTGCTGGCTAGGCTCATGGCATGGGCACAAGTGTGGGCTAGGCTTAAGGAATGGGCACAAGTGCGGGCTAGGCTTAAGTCCTGGGCACAAGTGCGGGCTAGGTTTAAGGCAGGGGCACAAGTGCGGGCTTGGCTTAAAGCAGGGGCACAAGTGCAGGCTAGGCTTAAGGCAGGGGCACAAGTGCGGGCTAGGCTTAAGGCAGGGGCACAAGTGCGGGCTAGGCTTAAGACCTGGGCACAAGTGCGGGCTAGGCTTAAGTCCTGGGCACAAGTGCTGGCTAGGCTTAAGGCCAGGGCACAAGTGCGGGCTAGGCTTAATGCCTGGGCACAAGTGCGGGCTAGGCTTAAGGCCTGGGCACAAGTGCGGGCTAGGCTTAAGGCCTGGGCACAAGTGCGGGCTAGGCTTAAGGCCTGGGCACAAGTGCGGGCTAGGCTTAAGGCCTGAGCACAAGTGCGGGCTAGGCTTTAGGCCTGGGCACAAGTGCGGGCTTGGCTTAAGGCAGGGGCACAAGTGCGGGCTTGACTTAAAGCAGGGGCACAAGTGCAGGCAAGCCTTAAGGCAGGGGCACAAGTGCGGGCTAGGCTTAAGGCCAGGGCACAAGTGCGGGCTAGGCTTAATGCCTGGGCACAAGTGCGGGCTAGGCTTAAGGCCTGGGCACAAGTGCGGGCTAGGCTTAAGGCCTGGGCACAAGTGCAGGCTAGGCTTAAGGCCTGGGCACAAGTGCAGCGCTGGCTAGAATCAAGGCAGGGGGCACAAGTGCTGGCTAGGCTCAAGGCATGGGCACATGTGCGGGCTAGGCTTAAGGAATGGGCACAAGTGCGGGCTAGGCTTAAGTCCTGGGCACAAGTGCGGGCTAGGCTTAAGTCCTGGGCACAAGTGCAGTGCTGGCTAGGATCAAGGCAGGGTGCACAAGTGCTGGCTAGGCTTAAGGCATGGGCACAAGTGCAGGCTAGGCTTAAGACCTGGGCACAAGTGCAGGCTAGGCTTAAGGCCTGGGCACAAGTGCGGGCTAGGCTTAAGGCCTGGGCACAAGTGCGGGCTAGGCTTAAGGCCTGAGCACAAGTACGGGCTAGGCTTAAGGCCTGGGCACAAGTGCAGTGCTGGCTAGGATCAAGGCAGGGGGCACAAGTGCTGGCTAGGCTTAAGGCCTGGGCACAAGTGCGGGCTGGGCTTAAGGCAGGGGCACAAGTGTGGGCTTGGCTTAAAGCAGGGGCACAAGTGCAGGCTAGGCTTAAGGCCTGGGCACAAGTGCAGTGCTGGCTAGAATCAAGGCAGAGGGCACAAGTGCTGGCTAGGCTCATGGCATGGGCACAAGTGTGGGCTAGGCTTAAGGAATGGGCACAAGTGCGGGCTAGGCTTAAGTCCTGGGCACAAGTGCGGGCTAGGTTTAAGACCTGGGCACAAGTGCGGGCTAGGCTTAAGGCCTGGGCACAAGTGCGGGCTAGGCTTAAGGCATGGGCACAAGTGCGGGCTAGGCTTAAGGCCTGAGCACAAGTGCAGGCTAGGCTTTAGGCCTGGGCACAAGTGCGGGCTTGGCTTAAGGCAGGGGCACAAGTGCCGGCTTGGCTTAAAGCAGGGGCACAAGTGCAGGCTAGGCTTAAGGCAGGGGCACAAGTGCGGGCTTGACTTAAGGCCAGGGCACAAGTGCGGGCTAGGCTTAATGCCTGGGCACAAGTGCGGGCTAGGCTTAAGGCCTGGGCACAAGTGCAGGCTAGGCTTAAGGCCTGGGCACAAGTGCAGTGCTGGCTAGAATCAAGGCAGGGGGCACAAGTGCTGGCTAGGCTCAAGGCATGGGCACAAGTGCGGGCTAGGCTTAAGGAATGGGCACAAGTGAGGGCTAGGCTTAAGTCCTGGGCACAAGTGCGGGCTAGGCTTAAGGCCTGGGCACAAGTGCAGTGCTGGCTAGGATCAAGGCAGGGGGCACAAGTGCTGGCTAGGCTTAAGGCATGGGCACAAGTGAAGGCTAGGCTTAAGACCTGGGCACAAGTGCGGGCTAGGCTTAAGGCCTGGGCACTAGTGCGGGCTAGGCTTAAGGCCTGGGCACAAGTGCGGGCTAGGCTTAAGGCCTGAGCACAAGTGCGGGCTAGGCTTTAGGCCTGGGCACAAGTGCGGGCTTGGCTTAAGGCAGGGGCACAAGTGCAGGCTTGGCTTAAAGCAGGGGCACAAGTGCAGGCTCGGCTTAAGGCAGGGGCACAAGTGCGGGCTAGGCTTAAGGCAGGGGCACAAGTGCGGGATAGGCTTAAGGCAGGGGCACAAGTGCGGGATAGGCTTAAGGCCGGGGCACAAGTGCGGGCTAGGATTAAAGCCTGGGCACAAGTGCGGGCTAGGCTTAAGGCCTGAGCACAAGTGCGGGCTAGGCTTAAGGCAGGGGCACAAGTGCGGGCTTGGCTTAAAGCAGGGGCACAAGTGCGGGCTAGGCTTAAGGCAGGGGCACAAGTGCGGGCTAGGCTTAAGGCCGGGGCACAAGTGAGGGCTAGGCTTAAGGCAGGGGCACAAGTGCGGGCTTGGCTTAAGGCCGGGGCACAAGTGCGGGCTAGGCTTAAGGCAGGGGCACAAGTGCGGGCTAGGCTTAAGGCCGGGGCACAAGTGCGGGCTAGGCTTAAGGCCTGGGCACAAGTGCGGGCTAGGCTTAAGGACTGGGCACAAGTGCAGGCTAGGCTTAAGGCCTGGGCACAAGTGCAGTGCTGGCTAGAATCAAGGCATGGGGCAAAAGTGCTGGCTAGGCTCAAGGCATGGGCACAAGTGCGGGCTAGGCTTAAGGAATGGGCACAAGTGCGGGCTAGGCTTAAGGCCTGGGCCCAAGTGCTGGCTTGGCTTAAGGCAGGGGCACAAGTGAGGGCTTGGCTTAAGGCAGCGGCACAAGTGCGGGCTTGGCTGAATGCAGGGGCACAAGTGCGGGCTTGGCTAAAGGCAGGGGCACAAGTGCGGGCTTCGCTTAAGGCAGGGGCACAAGTGCGGGCTTGGCTTAAGGCAGGGGCACAAGTGCGGGCTTGGCTTAAGGCAGGGGCACAAGTGCGGGCTTGGCTTAAGGCAGGGGCACAAGTGCGGGCTAGGCTTAAGGCAGGGGCACAAGTGTGGGCTAGGCTTAAGGCCAGGGCACAAGTGCGGGCTAGGCTTAAGGCCTGGGCACAAGTGCGGGCTAGGCTTAAGGCCTGGGCACAAGTGCGGGCTAGGCTTAAGGCAGGAGCACAAGTGCAGTGCTGGCTAGGATCAAGGCAGGGGGCACAAGTGCTGGATATTCTTAAGGCATGGGCACAAGTGCGGGCTAGGCTTAAGGCCTGGGCACAAGTGCGGGCTTGGCTTAAGGCTGGGGCACAAGTGCGGGCTAGGCTTAAGGCCGGGGCACAAGTGCGGGCTAGGCTTAAGGCCTGGGCATAAGTCCGGGCTAGGCTTAAGGCCTGGGCACAAGTGCGGGCTAGGCTTAAAGCCTGGGCACAAGTGCAGTGCTGGCTAGGATCAAGGCAGGGGGCACAAGTGCTGGCTAGGCTTAAGGCCTGGGCCCAAGTGCGGGCTAGGCTTAAGGCCTGGGCACAAGTGCGGGCTAGGCTTAAGGCCTGGGCACAAGTGCAGTGCTGGCTAGGATCAAGGCAGGGGGCACAAGTGCTGGATAGGCTTAAGGCATGGGCACAAGTGCAGGCTAGGCTTAAGACCTGGGCACAAGTGCGGGCTAGGCTTAAGGCCTGGGCACAAGTGCGGGCTAGGCTTAAGGCATGGGCACAAGTGCGGGCTAGGCTTAAGGCCTGAGCACAAGTGCAGGCTAGACATTAGGCCTGGGCACAAGTGCGGGCTTGGCTTAAGGCCTGGGCACAAGTGAGAGCTAGGCTTAATGCCTGGGCACAAGTGCGGGCTAGGCTTAAGGCCTGGGCACAAGTGCGGGCTAGGCTTAAGGCCTGGGCACAAGTGCAGGCTAGGCTTAAGGCCTGGGCACAAGTGCGGGCTAGGCTTAAGGCAGGGGCACAAGTGCGGGCTTGGCTTTAGGCAGGGGCACAAGTGCGGGCTTCGCTTAAGGCAGGGGCACAAGTGCGGGCTTGGCTTAAGGCAGGGGAACAAGTGCGGGCTTGGCTTAAGGCCAGGGCACAAGTGCGGGCTAGGCTTAATGCCTGGGCACAAGTGCGGGCTAGGCTTAAGGCCTGGGCACAAGTGCGGGCTAGGCTTAAGGCATGGGCACAATTGCAGGCTAGGCTTAAGGCCTGGGCACAAGTGCAGTGCTGGCTAGAATCAAGGCAGGGGGCACAAGTGCTGGCTAGGCTCAAGGCATGGGCACAAGTGCGGGCTAGGCTTAAGGAATGGGCACAAGTGCGGGCTAGGCTTAAGTCCTGGGCACAAGTGCGGGCTATGCTTAAGGCCTGGGCACAAGTGCAGTGCTGGCAAGGATCAAGGCAGGGGGCACAAGTGCTGGCTATGCTTAAGGCATGGGCACAAGTGCAGGCTAGGCTTAAGACCTGGGCACAAGTGCGGGCTAGGCTTAAGGCCTGGGCACAAGTGCGGGCTAGGCTTAAGGCCTGGGCACAAGTGCGGGCTAGGCTTAAGGCCTGAGCACAAGTGCGGGCTAGGCTTTAGGCCTGGGCACAAGTACGGGCTGGGCTTAAGGCAGGGGCACAAGTGTGGGCTTGGCTTAAAGCAGGGGCACAAGTGCAGGCTAGGCTTAAGGCCTGGGCACAAGTGCAGTGCTGGCTAGAATCAAGGCAGAGGGCACAAGTGCTGGCTAGGCTCATGGCATGGGCACAAGTGTGGGCTAGGCTTAAGGAATGGGCACAAGTGCGGGCTAGGCTTAAGTCCTGGGCACAAGTGCGGGCTAGGTTTAAGGCAGGGGCACAAGTGCGGGCTTGGCTTAAAGCAGGGGCACAAGTGCAGGCTAGGCTTAAGGCAGGGGCACAAGTGCGGGCTAGGCTTAAGGCAGGGGCACAAGTGCGGGCTAGGCTTAAGACCTGGGCACAAGTGCGGGCTAGGCTTAAGTCCTGGGCACAAGTGCTGGCTAGGCTTAAGGCCAGGGCACAAGTGCGGGCTAGGCTTAATGCCTGGGCACAAGTGCGGGCTAGGCTTAAGGCCTGGGCACAAGTGCGGGCTAGGCTTAAGGCCTGGGCACAAGTGCGGGCTAGGCTTAAGGCCTGGGCACAAGTGCGGGCTAGGCTTAAGGCCTGAGCACAAGTGCGGGCTAGGCTTTAGGCCTGGGCACAAGTGCGGGCTTGGCTTAAGGCAGGGGCACAAGTGCGGGCTTGACTTAAAGCAGGGGCACAAGTGCAGGCAAGCCTTAAGGCAGGGGCACAAGTGCGGGCTAGGCTTAAGGCCAGGGCACAAGTGCGGGCTAGGCTTAATGCCTGGGCACAAGTGCGGGCTAGGCTTAAGGCCTGGGCACAAGTGCGGGCTAGGCTTAAGGCCTGGGCACAAGTGCAGGCTAGGCTTAAGGCCTGGGCACAAGTGCAGTGCTGGCTAGAATCAAGGCAGGGGGCACAAGTGCTGGCTAGGCTCAAGGCATGGGCACATGTGCGGGCTAGGCTTAAGGAATGGGCACAAGTGCGGGCTAGGCTTAAGTCCTGGGCACAAGTGCGGGCTAGGCTTAAGGCCTGGGCACAAGTGCAGTGCTGGCTAGGATCAAGGCAGGGTGCACAAGTGCTGGCTAGGCTTAAGGCATGGGCACAAGTGCAGGCTAGGCTTAAGACCTGGGCACAAGTGCAGGCTAGGCTTAAGGCCTGGGCACAAGTGCGGGCTAGGCTTAAGGCCTGGGCACAAGTGCGGGCTAGGCTTAAGGCCTGAGCACAAGTACGGGCTAGGCTTTAGGCCTGGGCACAAGTGCGGGCTGGGCTTAAGGCAGGGGCACAAGTGTGGGCTTGGCTTAAAGCAGGGGCACAAGTGCAGGCTAGGCTTAAGGCCTGGGCACAAGTGCAGTGCTGGCTAGAATCAAGGCAGAGGGCACAAGTGCTGGCTAGGCTCATGGCATGGGCACAAGTGTGGGCTAGGCTTAAGGAATGGGCACAAGTGCGGGCTAGGCTTAAGTCCTGGGCACAAGTGCGGGCTAGGTTTAAGACCTGGGCACAAGTGCGGGCTAGGCTTAAGGCCTGGGCACAAGTGCGGGCTAGGCTTAAGGCATGGGCACAAGTGCGGGCTAGGCTTAAGGCCTGAGCACAAGTGCAGGCTAGGCTTTAGGCCTGGGCACAAGTGCGGGCTTGGCTTAAGGCAGGGGCACAAGTGCCGGCTTGGCTTAAAGCAGGGGCACAAGTGCAGGCTAGGCTTAAGGCAGGGGCACAAGTGCGGGCTTGACTTAAGGCCAGGGCACAAGTGCGGGCTAGGCTTAATGCCTGGGCACAAGTGCGGGCTAGGCTTAAGGCCTGGGCACAAGTGCGGGCTAGGCTTAAGGCCTGGGCACAAGTGCAGGCTAGGCTTAAGGCCTGGGCACAAGTGCAGTGCTGGCTAGAATCAAGGCAGGGGGCACAAGTGCTGGCTAGGCTCAAGGCATGGGCACAAGTGCGGGCTAGGCTTAAGGAATGGGCACAAGTGAGGGCTAGGCTTAAGTCCTGGGCACAAGTGCGGGCTAGGCTTAAGGCCTGGGCACAAGTGCAGTGCTGGCTAGGATCAAGGCAGGGGGCACAAGTGCTGGCTAGGCTTAAGGCATGGGCACAAGTGAAGGCTAGGCTTAAGACCTGGGCACAAGTGCGGGCTAGGCTTAAGGCCTGGGCACTAGTGCGGGCTAGGCTTAAGGCCTGGGCACAAGTGCGGGCTAGGCTTAAGGCCTGAGCACAAGTGCGGGCTAGGCTTTAGGCCTGGGCACAAGTGCGGGCTAGGCTTAAGGCCTGAGCACAAGTGCGGGCTAGGCTTTAGGCCTGGGCACAAGTGCGGGCTTGGCTTAAGGCAGGGGCACAAGTGCGGGCTTGACTTAAAGCAGGGGCACAAGTGCAGGCAAGCCTTAAGGCAGGGGCACAAGTGCGGGCTAGGCTTAAGGCCAGGGCACAAGTGCGGGCTAGGCTTAATGCCTGGGCACAAGTGCGGGCTAGGCTTAAGGCCTGGGCACAAGTGCGGGCTAGGCTTAAGGCCTGGGCACAAGTGCAGGCTAGGCTTAAGGCCTGGGCACAAGTGCAGTGCTGGCTAGAATCAAGGCAGGGGGCACAAGTGCTGGCTAGGCTCAAGGCATGGGCACATGTGCGGGCTAGGCTTAAGGAATGGGCACAAGTGCGGGCTAGGCTTAAGTCCTGGGCACAAGTGCGGGCTAGGCTTAAGGCCTGGGCACAAGTGCAGTGCTGGCTAGGATCAAGGCAGGGTGCACAAGTGCTGGCTAGGCTTAAGGCATGGGCACAAGTGCAGGCTAGGCTTAAGACCTGGGCACAAGTGCAGGCTAGGCTTAAGGCCTGGGCACAAGTGCGGGCTAGGCTTAAGGCCTGGGCACAAGTGCGGGCTAGGCTTAAGGCCTGAGCACAAGTGCGGGCTAGGCTTAAGGCCTGGGCACAAGTGCGGGCTGGGCTTAAGGCAGGGGCACAAGTGTGGGCTTGGCTTAAAGCAGGGGCACAAGTGCAGGCTAGGCTTAAGGCCTGGGCACAAGTGCAGTGCTGGCTAGAATCAAGGCAGAGGGCACAAGTGCTGGCTAGGCTCATGGCATGGGCACAAGTGTGGGCTAGGCTTAAGGAATGGGCACAAGTGCGGGCTAGGCTTAAGTCCTGGGCACAAGTGCGGGCTAGGTTTAAGACCTGGGCACAAGTGCGGGCTAGGCTTAAGGCCTGGGCACAAGTGCGGGCTAGGCTTAAGGCATGGGCACAAGTGTGGGCTAGGCTTAAGGCCTGAGCACAAGTGCAGGCTAGGCTTTAGGCCTGGGCACAAGTGCGGGCTTGGCTTAAGGCAGGGGCACAAGTGCCGGCTTGGCTTAAAGCAGGGGCACAAGTGCAGGCTAGGCTTAAGGCAGGGGCACAAGTGCGGGCTTGACTTAAGGCCAGGGCACAAGTGCGGGCTAGGCTTAATGCCTGGGCACAAGTGCGGGCTAGGCTTAAGGCCTGGGCACAAGTGCGGGCTAGGCTTAAGGCCTGGGCACAAGTGCAGGCTAGGCTTAAGGCCTGGGCACAAGTGCAGTGCTGGCTAGAATCAAGGCAGGGGGCACAAGTGCTGGCTAGGCTCAAGGCATGGGCACAAGTGCGGGCTAGGCTTAAGGAATGGGCACAAGTGAGGGCTAGGCTTAAGTCCTGGGCACAAGTGCGGGCTAGGCTTAAGGCCTGGGCACAAGTGCAGTGCTGGCTAGGATCAAGGCAGGGGGCACAAGTGCTGGCTAGGCTTAAGGCATGGGCACAAGTGAAGGCTAGGCTTAAGACCTGGGCACAAGTGCGGGCTAGGCTTAAGGCCTGGGCACTAGTGCGGGCTAGGCTTAAGGCCTGGGCACAAGTGCGGGCTAGGCTTAAGGCCTGAGCACAAGTGCGGGCTAGGCTTTAGGCCTGGGCACAAGTGCGGGCTTGGCTTAAGGCAGGGGCACAAGTGCAGGCTTGGCTTAAAGCAGGGGCACAAGTGCAGGCTCGGCTTAAGGCAGGGGCACAAGTGCGGGCTAGGCTTAAGGCAGGGGCACAAGTGCGGGATAGGCTTAAGGCAGGGGCACAAGTGCGGGATAGGCTTAAGGCCGGGGCACAAGTGCGGGCTAGGATTAAAGCCTGGGCACAAGTGCGGGCTAGGCTTAAGGCCTGAGCACAAGTGCGGGCTAGGCTTAAGGCAGGGGCACAAGTGCGGGCTTGGCTTAAAGCAGGGGCACAAGTGCGGGCTAGGCTTAAGGCAGGGGCACAAGTGCGGGCTAGGCTTAAGGCCGGGGCACAAGTGAGGGCTAGGCTTAAGGCAGGGGCACAAGTGCGGGCTTGGCTTAAGGCCGGGGCACAAGTGCGGGCTAGGCTTAAGGCAGGGGCACAAGTGCGGGCTAGGCTTAAGGCCGGGGCACAAGTGCGGGCTAGGCTTAAGGCCTGGGCACAAGTGCGGGCTAGGCTTAAGGACTGGGCACAAGTGCAGGCTAGGCTTAAGGCCTGGGCACAAGTGCAGTCCTGGCTAGAATCAAGGCATGGGGCAAAAGTGCTGGCTAGGCTCAAGGCATGGGCACAAGTGCGGGCTAGGCTTAAGGAATGGGCACAAGTGCGGGCTAGGCTTAAGGCCTGGGCCCAAGTGCTGGCTTGGCTTAAGGCAGGGGCACAAGTGAGGGCTTGGCTTAAGGCAGCGGCACAAGTGCGGGCTTGGCTGAATGCAGGGGCACAAGTGCGGGCTTGGCTAAAGGCAGGGGCACAAGTGCGGGCTTCGCTTAAGGCAGGGGCACAAGTGCGGGCTTGGCTTAAGGCAGGGGCACAAGTGCGGGCTTGGCTTAAGGCAGGGGCACAAGTGCGGGCTTGGCTTAAGGCAGGGGCACAAGTGCGGGCTAGGCTTAAGGCAGGGGCACAAGTGTGGGCTAGGCTTAAGGCCAGGGCACAAGTGCGGGCTAGGCTTAAGGCCTGGGCACAAGTGCGGGCTAGGCTTAAGGCCTGGGCACAAGTGCGGGCTAGGCTTAAGGCAGGAGCACAAGTGCAGTGCTGGCTAGGATCAAGGCAGGGGGCACAAGTGCTGGATATTCTTAAGGCATGGGCACAAGTGCGGGCTAGGCTTAAGGCCTGGGCACAAGTGCGGGCTTGGCTTAAGGCTGGGGCACAAGTGCGGGCTAGGCTTAAGGCCGGGGCACAAGTGCGGGCTAGGCTTAAGGCCTGGGCATAAGTCCGGGCTAGGCTTAAGGCCTGGGCACAAGTGCGGGCTAGGCTTAAAGCCTGGGCACAAGTGCAGTGCTGGCTAGGATCAAGGCAGGGGGCACAAGTGCTGGCTAGGCTTAAGGCCTGGGCCCAAGTGCGGGCTAGGCTTAAGGCCTGGGCACAAGTGCGGGCTAGGCTTAAGGCCTGGGCACAAGTGCAGTGCTGGCTAGGATCAAGGCAGGGGGCACAAGTGCTGGATAGGCTTAAGGCATGGGCACAAGTGCAGGCTAGGCTTAAGACCTGGGCACAAGTGCGGGCTAGGCTTAAGGCCTGGGCACAAGTGCGGGCTAGGCTTAAGGCATGGGCACAAGTGCGGGCTAGGCTTAAGGCCTGAGCACAAGTGCAGGCTAGACATTAGGCCTGGGCACAAGTGCGGGCTTGGCTTAAGGCCTGGGCACAAGTGAGAGCTAGGCTTAATGCCTGGGCACAAGTGCGGGCTAGGCTTAAGGCCTGGGCACAAGTGCGGGCTAGGCTTAAGGCCTGGGCACAAGTGCAGGCTAGGCTTAAGGCCTGGGCACAAGTGCGGGCTAGGCTTAAGGCAGGGGCACAAGTGCGGGCTTGGCTTTAGGCAGGGGCACAAGTGCGGGCTTCGCTTAAGGCAGGGGCACAAGTGCGGGCTTGGCTTAAGGCAGGGGAACAAGTGCGGGCTTGGCTTAAGGCCAGGGCACAAGTGCGGGCTAGGCTTAATGCCTGGGCACAAGTGCGGGCTAGGCTTAAGGCCTGGGCACAAGTGCGGGCTAGGCTTAAGGCATGGGCACAATTGCAGGCTAGGCTTAAGGCCTGGGCACAAGTGCAGTGCTGGCTAGAATCAAGGCAGGGGGCACAAGTGCTGGCTAGGCTCAAGGCATGGGCACAAGTGCGGGCTAGGCTTAAGGAATGGGCACAAGTGCGGGCTATGCTTAAGGCCTGGGCACAAGTGCAGTGCTGGCAAGGATCAAGGCAGGGGGCACAAGTGCTGGCTATGCTTAAGGCATGGGCACAAGTGCAGGCTAGGCTTAAGACCTGGGCACAAGTGCGGGCTAGGCTTAAGGCCTGGGCACAAGTGCGGGCTAGGCTTAAGGCCTGAGCACAAGTGCGGGCTAGGCTTTAGGCCTGGGCACAAGTGCGGACTTGGCTTAAGGCAGGGTCACAAGTGCGGGCTTGGCTTAAGGCCTGGACACAAGTGCGGGCTTGGCTTAAGGCAGGGGCACAAGTGCGGGCTAGGCTTAAGGCCGGGGCACAAGTGAGGGCTAGGCTTAAGGCCGGGGCACAAGTGCGGGCTAGGCTTAAGGCCGGGGCACAAGTGTGGGCTAGGATTAAGGCCTGGGCACAAGTGCGGGCTAGGCTTAAGTCCTGAGCTCAAGTGCGGGCTAGGCTTAAGGCCTGGGCACAAGTGCGGGCTTGGCTTAAGGCAGGGGCACAAGTGCGGGCTAGGCTTAAGGCAGGGGCACAAGTGCGGGCTAGGCTTAAGGCCGGGGCACAAGTGAGGGCTAGGCTTAAGGCAGGGGCACAAGTGCGGGCATGGCTTAAGGCCGGGGCACAAGTGCGGGCTAGGCTTAAGGCAGGGGCACAAGTGCGGGCTAGGCTTAAGGCCGGGGCACAAGTGCGGGCTAGGCTTAAGGCCTGGGCACAAGTGCGGGCTAGGCTTAAGGCCTGGGCACAAGTGCGGGCTAGGCTTAAGTCCTGAGCTCAAGTGCGGGCTAGGCTTAAGGCCTGGGCACAAGTGCGGGCTTGGCTTAAGGCAGGGGCACAAGTGCGGGCTTGGCTTAAAGCAGGGGCACAAGTGCGGGCTAGGCTTAAGGCAGGGGCACAAGTGCGGGCTAGGCTTAAGGCCGGGGCACAAGTGAGGGCTAGGCTTAAGGCAGGGGCACAAGTGCGGGCTTGGCTTAAGGCCTGGACACAAGTGCGGGCTTGGCTTAAGGCAGGGGCACAAGTGCGGGCTAGGCTTAAGGCCGGGGCACAAGTGCGGGCTAGGCTTAAGGCCGGGGCACAAGTGCGGGCTAGGCTTAAGGCAGGGGCACAAGTGTGGGCTAGGATTAAGGCCTGGGCACAAGTGCGGGCTAGGCTTAAGTCCTGAGCTCAAGTGCGGGCTAGGCTTAAGGCCTGGGCACAAGTGCGGGCTTGGCTTAAGGCAGGGGCACAAGTGCGGGCTTGGCTTAAAGCAGGGGCACAAGTGCGGGCTAGGCTTAAGGCAGGGGCACAAGTGCGGGCTAGGCTTAAGGCCGGGGCACAAGTGCGGGCTAGGCTTAAGGCATGGGCACAATTGCAGGCTAGGCTTAAGGCCTGGGCACAAGTGCAGTGCTGGCTAGAATCAAGGCAGGGGGCACAATTGCTGGCTAGGCTCAAGGCATGGGCACAAGTGCGGGCTAGGCTTAAGGAATGGGCACAAGTGCGGGCTAGGCTTAAGGCCGGGGCACAAGTACGGGCTAGGCTTAAGGCCTGGGCAGTCCGGGCTAGGCTTAAGGCCTGGGCAGTCCGGGCTAGGCTTAAGGCCTGGGCACAAGTGCGGGCTAAGCTTAAAGCCTGGGCACAAGTGCAGTGCTGGCTAGGATCAAGGAAGGGGGCACAAAGCTTAAGGCCTGGGCATAAGTGCGGGCTAGGCTTAAGGCCTGGGCACAAGTGCGGGCTAGGCTTAAGGCCTGGGCACAAGTGCGGGCTAGGCTTAAAGGGACACTGTCACCTGAATTTGGAGGGAACAATCTTCAGCCATTGATGCAGGATTTTGGGGTTTTTGATTCACCCTTTCCTTACCCGCTGGCTGCATGCTGGCTGCAATATTGGATTGAAGTTAATTCTCTGTCCTCCGTAGTACATGCGTGCACAAACCAATCTTGCCTTGCGCAGGCATGTACTATGGAGGACAGAGAATGAACTTCAATACAATATTGCAGCCAGCATGCAGCCAGCGGGTAAGGAAAGGATGAATCAAAATCCCCAAAACCCCGCCTCCATGGCTGAAGATTGTTCCCTCCAAATTCAGGTGACAGTGTCCCTTTAAGGCCTGGGCACAAGTGCGGGCTAGGCTTAAGGCCTGGGCACAAGTGCGGGCTAGGCTTTAGGCCTGGGCACAAGTGCGGGCTTTGCTTAAGGCAGGGGCACAAGTGCGGGCTTGGCTTAAGGCAGGGGCACAAGTGCGGGCTAGGCTTAAGGCCGGGGCACAAGTGCGGGCTAGGCTTAAGGCAGGGACACAAGTGCGGGCTTGGCTTAAGGCAGGGGCACAAGTGCGGGCTAGGCTTAAGGCCGGGGCACAAGTGCGGGCTAGGCTTAAGGCCGTGGCACAAGTGCGGGCTAGGCTTAAGGCCGGGGCACAAGTGCGGGCTAGGATTAAGGCCTGGGCACAAGTGCGGGCTAGGCTTAAGGCCTGAGCTCAAGTGCGGGCTAGGCTTAAGGCCTGGGCACAAGTGCGGGCTTGGCTTAAGGCAGGGGCACAATTGCGGGCTTGGCTTAAAGCAGGGGCACAAGTGCGGGCTAGGCTTAAGGCAGGGGCACAAGTGCGGGCTAGGCTTAAGGCCGGGGCACAAGTGAGGGCTAGGCTTAAGGCAGGGGCACAAGTGCGGGCTTGGCTTAAGGCCGGGGCACAAGTGCGGGCTAGGCTTAAGGCAGGGGCACAAGTGCGGGCTAGGCTTAAGGCCGGGGCACAAGTGCGGGCTAGGCTTAAGGCCTGGGCACAAGTGCGGGCTAGGCTTAAGGACTGGGCACAAGTGCAGGCTAGGCTTAAGGCCTGGGCACAAGTGCAGTGCTGGCTAGAATCAAGGCAGGGGGCACAAGTGCTGGATATTCTTAAGGCATGGGCACAAGTGCGGGCTAGGCTTAAGGCCTGGGCACAAGTGCGGGCTAGGCTTAAGGCCGGGGCACAAGTGCGGGCTAGGCTTAAGGCCTGGGCATAAGTCCGGGCTAGGCTTAAGGCCTGGGCACAAGTGCGGGCTAGGCTTAAAGCCTGGGCACAAGTGCAGTGCTGGCTAGGATCAAGGAAGGGGGCACAAAGCTTAAGGCCTGGGCATAAGTGCGGGCTAGGCTTAAGGCCTGGGCACAAGTGCGGGCTAGGCTTAAGGCCTGGGCACAAGTGCGGGCTAGGCTTAAAGGGACACTGTCACCTGAATTTGGAGGGAACAATCTTCAGCCATTGATGCAGGATTTTGGGGTTTTTGATTCACTCTTTCCTTACCCGCTGGCTGCATGCTGGCTGCAATATTGGATTGAAGTTAATTCTCTGTCCTCCGTAGTACATGCGTGCACAAACCAATCTTGCCTTGCGCAGGCATGTACTATGGAGGACAGAGAATGAACTTCAATCCAATATTGCAGCCAGCATGCAGCCAGCGGGTAAGGAAAGGATGAATCAAAATCCCCAAAACCCCGCCTCCATGGCTGAAGATTGTTCCCTCCAAATTCAGGTGACAGTGTCCCTTTAAGGCCTGGGCACAAGTGCGGGCTAGGCTTAAGGCCTGGGCACAAGTGCGGGCTAGGCTTAAGGCCTGGGCACAAGTGCGGGCTAGGCTTAAGGCATGGGCACAAGTGCAGTGCTGGCTAGGATCAAGGCAGGAGGCACAAGTGCGGGCTAGGCTTAAGGCCTGGGCACAAGTGCGGGCTAGGCTTAAGGCCTGGGCACAAGTGCGGGCTAGGCTTAAGGCATGGGCACAAGTGCAGTGCTGGCTAGGATCAAGGCAGGGGGCACAAGTGCTGGCTAGGTTTAAGGCCTGGGCACAAGTGCGGGCTAGGCTTAAGGCCTGAGCACAAGTGCGGGCTAGGCTTTAGGCCTGGGCACAAGTGCGGGCTTGGCTTAAGGCAGGGGCACAAGTGCGGGCTTGGCTTAAAGCAGGGGCACAAGTGCAGGCAAGCCTTAAGGCAGGGGCACAAGTGCGGGCTAGGCTTAAGGCCAGGGCACAAGTGCGGGCTAGGCTTAATGCCTGGGCACAAGTGCGGGCTAGGCTTAAGGCCTGGGCACAAGTGCGGGCTAGGCTTAAGGCCTGGGCACAAGTGCAGGCTAGGCTTAAGGCCTGGGCACAAGTGCAGTGCTGGCTAGAATCAAGGCAGGGGGCACAAGTGCTGGCTAGGCTCAAGGCATGGGCACATGTGCGGGCTAGGCTTAAGGAATGGGCACAAGTGCGGGCTAGGCTTAAGTCCTGGGCACAAGTGCGGGCTAGGCTTAAGGCCTGGGCACAAGTGCAGTGCTGGCTAGGATCAAGGCAGGGTGCACAAGTGCTGGCTAGGCTTAAGGCATGGGCACAAGTGCAGGCTAGGCTTAAGACCTGGGCACAAGTGCGGGCTAGGCTTAAGGCCTGGGCACAAGTGCGTGCTAGGCTTAAGGCCTGGGCACAAGTGCGGGCTAGGCTTAAGGCCTGAGCACAAGTGCGGGCTAGGCTTTAGGCCTGGGCACAAGTGCGGGCTGGGCTTAAGGCAGGGGCACAAGTGTGGGCTTGGCTTAAAGCAGGGGTACAAGTGCAGGCTAGGCTTAAGGCCTGGGCACAAGTGCAGTGCTGGCTAGAATCAAGGCAGAGGGCACAAGTGCTGGCTAGGCTCATGGCATGGGCACAAGTGTGGGCTAGGCTTAAGGAATGGGCACAAGTGCGGGCTAGGCTTAAGTCCTGGGCACAAGTGCGGGCTAGGTTTAAGGCAGGGGCACAAGTGCGGGCTTGGCTTAAAGCAGGGGCACAAGTGCAGGCTAGGCTTAAGGCAGGGGCACAAGTGCGGGCTAGGCTTAAGGCAGGGGCACAAGTGCGGGCTAGGCTTAAGACCTGGGCACAAGTGCGGGCTAGGCTTAAGTCCTGGGCACAAGTGCTGG
The DNA here is from genome assembly GCF_032444005.1 of Ranitomeya imitator. Lineage (NCBI taxonomy): Eukaryota > Metazoa > Chordata > Amphibia > Anura > Dendrobatidae > Ranitomeya > Ranitomeya imitator. The sequence continues at coordinate 87,374 of NW_027193862.1, read as the reverse complement.
CTAGGCTTAAGGCCAGGGCACAAGTGCGGGCTAGGCTTAATGCCTGGGCACAAGTGCGGGCTAGGCTTAAGGCCTGGGCACAAGTGCGGGCTAGGCTTAAGGCCTGGGCACAAGTGCGGGCTAGGCTTAAGGCCTGGGCACAAGTGCGGGCTAGGCTTAAGGCCTGAGCACAAGTGCGGGCTAGGCTTAAGGCCTGGGCACAAGTGCGGGCTAGGCTTAAGGCCTGGGCACAAGTGCAGGCTAGGCTTAAGGCCTGGGCACAAGTGCAGTGCTGGCTAGAATCAAGGCAGGGGGCACAAGTGCTGGCTAGGCTCAAGGCATGGGCACATGTGCGGGCTAGGCTTAAGGAATGGGCACAAGTGCGGGCTAGGCTTAAGTCCTGGGCACAAGTGCGGGCTAGGCTTAAGGCCTGGGCACAAGTGCAGTGCTGGCTAGAATCAAGGCAGGGGGCACAAGTGCTGGCTAGGCTCAAGGCATGGGCACAAGTGCGGGCTAGGCTTAAGGAATGGGCACAAGTGAGGGCTAGGCTTAAGTCCTGGGCACAAGTGCGGGCTAGGCTTAAGGCCTGGGCACAAGTGCAGTGCTGGCTAGGATCAAGGCAGGGGGCACAAGTGCTGGCTAGGCTTAAGGCATGGGCACAAGTGAAGGCTAGGCTTAAGACCTGGGCACAAGTGCGGGCTAGGCTTAAGGCCTGGGCACTAGTGCGGGCTAGGCTTAAGGCCTGGGCACAAGTGCGGGCTAGGCTTAAGGCCTGAGCACAAGTGCGGGCTAGGCTTTAGGCCTGGGCACAAGTGCGGGCTTGGCTTAAGGCAGGGGCACAAGTGCAGGCTTGGCTTAAAGCAGGGGCACAAGTGCAGGCTCGGCTTAAGGCAGGGGCACAAGTGCGGGCTAGGCTTAAGGCAGGGGCACAAGTGCGGGATAGGCTTAAGGCAGGGGCACAAGTGCGGGATAGGCTTAAGGCCGGGGCACAAGTGCGGGCTAGGATTAAAGCCTGGGCACAAGTGCGGGCTAGGCTTAAGGCCTGAGCACAAGTGCGGGCTAGGCTTAAGGCAGGGGCACAAGTGCGGGCTTGGCTTAAAGCAGGGGCACAAGTGCGGGCTAGGCTTAAGGCAGGGGCACAAGTGCGGGCTAGGCTTAAGGCCGGGGCACAAGTGAGGGCTAGGCTTAAGGCAGGGGCACAAGTGCGGGCTTGGCTTAAGGCCGGGGCACAAGTGCGGGCTAGGCTTAAGGCAGGGGCACAAGTGCGGGCTAGGCTTAAGGCCGGGGCACAAGTGCGGGCTAGGCTTAAGGCCTGGGCACAAGTGCGGGCTAGGCTTAAGGACTGGGCACAAGTGCAGGCTAGGCTTAAGGCCTGGGCACAAGTGCAGTGCTGGCTAGAATCAAGGCATGGGGCAAAAGTGCTGGCTAGGCTCAAGGCATGGGCACAAGTGCGGGCTAGGCTTAAGGAATGGGCACAAGTGCGGGCTAGGCTTAAGGCCTGGGCCCAAGTGCTGGCTTGGCTTAAGGCAGGGGCACAAGTGAGGGCTTGGCTTAAGGCAGCGGCACAAGTGCGGGCTTGGCTGAATGCAGGGGCACAAGTGCGGGCTTGGCTAAAGGCAGGGGCACAAGTGCGGGCTTCGCTTAAGGCAGGGGCACAAGTGCGGGCTTGGCTTAAGGCAGGGGCACAAGTGCGGGCTTGGCTTAAGGCAGGGGCACAAGTGCGGGCTTGGCTTAAGGCAGGGGCACAAGTGCGGGCTAGGCTTAAGGCAGGGGCACAAGTGTGGGCTAGGCTTAAGGCCAGGGCACAAGTGCGGGCTAGGCTTAAGGCCTGGGCACAAGTGCGGGCTAGGCTTAAGGCCTGGGCACAAGTGCGGGCTAGGCTTAAGGCAGGAGCACAAGTGCAGTGCTGGCTAGGATCAAGGCAGGGGGCACAAGTGCTGGATATTCTTAAGGCATGGGCACAAGTGCGGGCTAGGCTTAAGGCCTGGGCACAAGTGCGGGCTTGGCTTAAGGCTGGGGCACAAGTGCGGGCTAGGCTTAAGGCCGGGGCACAAGTGCGGGCTAGGCTTAAGGCCTGGGCATAAGTCCGGGCTAGGCTTAAGGCCTGGGCACAAGTGCGGGCTAGGCTTAAAGCCTGGGCACAAGTGCAGTGCTGGCTAGGATCAAGGCAGGGGGCACAAGTGCTGGCTAGGCTTAAGGCCTGGGCCCAAGTGCGGGCTAGGCTTAAGGCCTGGGCACAAGTGCGGGCTAGGCTTAAGGCCTGGGCACAAGTGCAGTGCTGGCTAGGATCAAGGCAGGGGGCACAAGTGCTGGATAGGCTTAAGGCATGGGCACAAGTGCAGGCTAGGCTTAAGACCTGGGCACAAGTGCGGGCTAGGCTTAAGGCCTGGGCACAAGTGCGGGCTAGGCTTAAGGCATGGGCACAAGTGCGGGCTAGGCTTAAGGCCTGAGCACAAGTGCAGGCTAGACATTAGGCCTGGGCACAAGTGCGGGCTTGGCTTAAGGCCTGGGCACAAGTGAGAGCTAGGCTTAATGCCTGGGCACAAGTGCGGGCTAGGCTTAAGGCCTGGGCACAAGTGCGGGCTAGGCTTAAGGCCTGGGCACAAGTGCAGGCTAGGCTTAAGGCCTGGGCACAAGTGCGGGCTAGGCTTAAGGCAGGGGCACAAGTGCGGGCTTGGCTTTAGGCAGGGGCACAAGTGCGGGCTTCGCTTAAGGCAGGGGCACAAGTGCGGGCTTGGCTTAAGGCAGGGGAACAAGTGCGGGCTTGGCTTAAGGCCAGGGCACAAGTGCGGGCTAGGCTTAATGCCTGGGCACAAGTGCGGGCTAGGCTTAAGGCCTGGGCACAAGTGCGGGCTAGGCTTAAGGCATGGGCACAATTGCAGGCTAGGCTTAAGGCCTGGGCACAAGTGCAGTGCTGGCTAGAATCAAGGCAGGGGGCACAAGTGCTGGCTAGGCTCAAGGCATGGGCACAAGTGCGGGCTAGGCTTAAGGAATGGGCACAAGTGCGGGCTAGGCTTAAGTCCTGGGCACAAGTGCGGGCTATGCTTAAGGCCTGGGCACAAGTGCAGTGCTGGCAAGGATCAAGGCAGGGGGCACAAGTGCTGGCTATGCTTAAGGCATGGGCACAAGTGCAGGCTAGGCTTAAGACCTGGGCACAAGTGCGGGCTAGGCTTAAGGCCTGGGCACAAGTGCGGGCTAGGCTTAAGGCCTGGGCACAAGTGCGGGCTAGGCTTAAGGCCTGAGCACAAGTGCGGGCTAGGCTTTAGGCCTGGGCACAAGTACGGGCTGGGCTTAAGGCAGGGGCACAAGTGTGGGCTTGGCTTAAAGCAGGGGCACAAGTGCAGGCTAGGCTTAAGGCCTGGGCACAAGTGCAGTGCTGGCTAGAATCAAGGCAGAGGGCACAAGTGCTGGCTAGGCTCATGGCATGGGCACAAGTGTGGGCTAGGCTTAAGGAATGGGCACAAGTGCGGGCTAGGCTTAAGTCCTGGGCACAAGTGCGGGCTAGGTTTAAGGCAGGGGCACAAGTGCGGGCTTGGCTTAAAGCAGGGGCACAAGTGCAGGCTAGGCTTAAGGCAGGGGCACAAGTGCGGGCTAGGCTTAAGGCAGGGGCACAAGTGCGGGCTAGGCTTAAGACCTGGGCACAAGTGCGGGCTAGGCTTAAGTCCTGGGCACAAGTGCTGGCTAGGCTTAAGGCCAGGGCACAAGTGCGGGCTAGGCTTAATGCCTGGGCACAAGTGCGGGCTAGGCTTAAGGCCTGGGCACAAGTGCGGGCTAGGCTTAAGGCCTGGGCACAAGTGCGGGCTAGGCTTAAGGCCTGGGCACAAGTGCGGGCTAGGCTTAAGGCCTGAGCACAAGTGCGGGCTAGGCTTTAGGCCTGGGCACAAGTGCGGGCTTGGCTTAAGGCAGGGGCACAAGTGCGGGCTTGACTTAAAGCAGGGGCACAAGTGCAGGCAAGCCTTAAGGCAGGGGCACAAGTGCGGGCTAGGCTTAAGGCCAGGGCACAAGTGCGGGCTAGGCTTAATGCCTGGGCACAAGTGCGGGCTAGGCTTAAGGCCTGGGCACAAGTGCGGGCTAGGCTTAAGGCCTGGGCACAAGTGCAGGCTAGGCTTAAGGCCTGGGCACAAGTGCAGTGCTGGCTAGAATCAAGGCAGGGGGCACAAGTGCTGGCTAGGCTCAAGGCATGGGCACATGTGCGGGCTAGGCTTAAGGAATGGGCACAAGTGCGGGCTAGGCTTAAGTCCTGGGCACAAGTGCGGGCTAGGCTTAAGGCCTGGGCACAAGTGCAGTGCTGGCTAGGATCAAGGCAGGGTGCACAAGTGCTGGCTAGGCTTAAGGCATGGGCACAAGTGCAGGCTAGGCTTAAGACCTGGGCACAAGTGCAGGCTAGGCTTAAGGCCTGGGCACAAGTGCGGGCTAGGCTTAAGGCCTGGGCACAAGTGCGGGCTAGGCTTAAGGCCTGAGCACAAGTACGGGCTAGGCTTTAGGCCTGGGCACAAGTGCGGGCTGGGCTTAAGGCAGGGGCACAAGTGTGGGCTTGGCTTAAAGCAGGGGCACAAGTGCAGGCTAGGCTTAAGGCCTGGGCACAAGTGCAGTGCTGGCTAGAATCAAGGCAGAGGGCACAAGTGCTGGCTAGGCTCATGGCATGGGCACAAGTGTGGGCTAGGCTTAAGGAATGGGCACAAGTGCGGGCTAGGCTTAAGTCCTGGGCACAAGTGCGGGCTAGGTTTAAGACCTGGGCACAAGTGCGGGCTAGGCTTAAGGCCTGGGCACAAGTGCGGGCTAGGCTTAAGGCATGGGCACAAGTGCGGGCTAGGCTTAAGGCCTGAGCACAAGTGCAGGCTAGGCTTTAGGCCTGGGCACAAGTGCGGGCTTGGCTTAAGGCAGGGGCACAAGTGCCGGCTTGGCTTAAAGCAGGGGCACAAGTGCAGGCTAGGCTTAAGGCAGGGGCACAAGTGCGGGCTTGACTTAAGGCCAGGGCACAAGTGCGGGCTAGGCTTAATGCCTGGGCACAAGTGCGGGCTAGGCTTAAGGCCTGGGCACAAGTGCGGGCTAGGCTTAAGGCCTGGGCACAAGTGCAGGCTAGGCTTAAGGCCTGGGCACAAGTGCAGTGCTGGCTAGAATCAAGGCAGGGGGCACAAGTGCTGGCTAGGCTCAAGGCATGGGCACAAGTGCGGGCTAGGCTTAAGGAATGGGCACAAGTGAGGGCTAGGCTTAAGTCCTGGGCACAAGTGCGGGCTAGGCTTAAGGCCTGGGCACAAGTGCAGTGCTGGCTAGGATCAAGGCAGGGGGCACAAGTGCTGGCTAGGCTTAAGGCATGGGCACAAGTGAAGGCTAGGCTTAAGACCTGGGCACAAGTGCGGGCTAGGCTTAAGGCCTGGGCACTAGTGCGGGCTAGGCTTAAGGCCTGGGCACAAGTGCGGGCTAGGCTTAAGGCCTGAGCACAAGTGCGGGCTAGGCTTTAGGCCTGGGCACAAGTGCGGGCTAGGCTTAAGGCCTGAGCACAAGTGCGGGCTAGGCTTTAGGCCTGGGCACAAGTGCGGGCTTGGCTTAAGGCAGGGGCACAAGTGCGGGCTTGACTTAAAGCAGGGGCACAAGTGCAGGCAAGCCTTAAGGCAGGGGCACAAGTGCGGGCTAGGCTTAAGGCCAGGGCACAAGTGCGGGCTAGGCTTAATGCCTGGGCACAAGTGCGGGCTAGGCTTAAGGCCTGGGCACAAGTGCGGGCTAGGCTTAAGGCCTGGGCACAAGTGCAGGCTAGGCTTAAGGCCTGGGCACAAGTGCAGTGCTGGCTAGAATCAAGGCAGGGGGCACAAGTGCTGGCTAGGCTCAAGGCATGGGCACATGTGCGGGCTAGGCTTAAGGAATGGGCACAAGTGCGGGCTAGGCTTAAGTCCTGGGCACAAGTGCGGGCTAGGCTTAAGGCCTGGGCACAAGTGCAGTGCTGGCTAGGATCAAGGCAGGGTGCACAAGTGCTGGCTAGGCTTAAGGCATGGGCACAAGTGCAGGCTAGGCTTAAGACCTGGGCACAAGTGCAGGCTAGGCTTAAGGCCTGGGCACAAGTGCGGGCTAGGCTTAAGGCCTGGGCACAAGTGCGGGCTAGGCTTAAGGCCTGAGCACAAGTACGGGCTAGGCTTTAGGCCTGGGCACAAGTGCGGGCTGGGCTTAAGGCAGGGGCACAAGTGTGGGCTTGGCTTAAAGCAGGGGCACAAGTGCAGGCTAGGCTTAAGGCCTGGGCACAAGTGCAGTGCTGGCTAGAATCAAGGCAGAGGGCACAAGTGCTGGCTAGGCTCATGGCATGGGCACAAGTGTGGGCTAGGCTTAAGGAATGGGCACAAGTGCGGGCTAGGCTTAAGTCCTGGGCACAAGTGCGGGCTAGGTTTAAGACCTGGGCACAAGTGCGGGCTAGGCTTAAGGCCTGGGCACAAGTGCGGGCTAGGCTTAAGGCATGGGCACAAGTGTGGGCTAGGCTTAAGGCCTGAGCACAAGTGCAGGCTAGGCTTTAGGCCTGGGCACAAGTGCGGGCTTGGCTTAAGGCAGGGGCACAAGTGCCGGCTTGGCTTAAAGCAGGGGCACAAGTGCAGGCTAGGCTTAAGGCAGGGGCACAAGTGCGGGCTTGACTTAAGGCCAGGGCACAAGTGCGGGCTAGGCTTAATGCCTGGGCACAAGTGCGGGCTAGGCTTAAGGCCTGGGCACAAGTGCGGGCTAGGCTTAAGGCCTGGGCACAAGTGCAGGCTAGGCTTAAGGCCTGGGCACAAGTGCAGTGCTGGCTAGAATCAAGGCAGGGGGCACAAGTGCTGGCTAGGCTCAAGGCATGGGCACAAGTGCGGGCTAGGCTTAAGGAATGGGCACAAGTGAGGGCTAGGCTTAAGTCCTGGGCACAAGTGCGGGCTAGGCTTAAGGCCTGGGCACAAGTGCAGTGCTGGCTAGGATCAAGGCAGGGGGCACAAGTGCTGGCTAGGCTTAAGGCATGGGCACAAGTGAAGGCTAGGCTTAAGACCTGGGCACAAGTGCGGGCTAGGCTTAAGGCCTGGGCACTAGTGCGGGCTAGGCTTAAGGCCTGGGCACAAGTGCGGGCTAGGCTTAAGGCCTGAGCACAAGTGCGGGCTAGGCTTTAGGCCTGGGCACAAGTGCGGGCTTGGCTTAAGGCAGGGGCACAAGTGCAGGCTTGGCTTAAAGCAGGGGCACAAGTGCAGGCTCGGCTTAAGGCAGGGGCACAAGTGCGGGCTAGGCTTAAGGCAGGGGCACAAGTGCGGGATAGGCTTAAGGCAGGGGCACAAGTGCGGGATAGGCTTAAGGCCGGGGCACAAGTGCGGGCTAGGATTAAAGCCTGGGCACAAGTGCGGGCTAGGCTTAAGGCCTGAGCACAAGTGCGGGCTAGGCTTAAGGCAGGGGCACAAGTGCGGGCTTGGCTTAAAGCAGGGGCACAAGTGCGGGCTAGGCTTAAGGCAGGGGCACAAGTGCGGGCTAGGCTTAAGGCCGGGGCACAAGTGAGGGCTAGGCTTAAGGCAGGGGCACAAGTGCGGGCTTGGCTTAAGGCCGGGGCACAAGTGCGGGCTAGGCTTAAGGCAGGGGCACAAGTGCGGGCTAGGCTTAAGGCCGGGGCACAAGTGCGGGCTAGGCTTAAGGCCTGGGCACAAGTGCGGGCTAGGCTTAAGGACTGGGCACAAGTGCAGGCTAGGCTTAAGGCCTGGGCACAAGTGCAGTCCTGGCTAGAATCAAGGCATGGGGCAAAAGTGCTGGCTAGGCTCAAGGCATGGGCACAAGTGCGGGCTAGGCTTAAGGAATGGGCACAAGTGCGGGCTAGGCTTAAGGCCTGGGCCCAAGTGCTGGCTTGGCTTAAGGCAGGGGCACAAGTGAGGGCTTGGCTTAAGGCAGCGGCACAAGTGCGGGCTTGGCTGAATGCAGGGGCACAAGTGCGGGCTTGGCTAAAGGCAGGGGCACAAGTGCGGGCTTCGCTTAAGGCAGGGGCACAAGTGCGGGCTTGGCTTAAGGCAGGGGCACAAGTGCGGGCTTGGCTTAAGGCAGGGGCACAAGTGCGGGCTTGGCTTAAGGCAGGGGCACAAGTGCGGGCTAGGCTTAAGGCAGGGGCACAAGTGTGGGCTAGGCTTAAGGCCAGGGCACAAGTGCGGGCTAGGCTTAAGGCCTGGGCACAAGTGCGGGCTAGGCTTAAGGCCTGGGCACAAGTGCGGGCTAGGCTTAAGGCAGGAGCACAAGTGCAGTGCTGGCTAGGATCAAGGCAGGGGGCACAAGTGCTGGATATTCTTAAGGCATGGGCACAAGTGCGGGCTAGGCTTAAGGCCTGGGCACAAGTGCGGGCTTGGCTTAAGGCTGGGGCACAAGTGCGGGCTAGGCTTAAGGCCGGGGCACAAGTGCGGGCTAGGCTTAAGGCCTGGGCATAAGTCCGGGCTAGGCTTAAGGCCTGGGCACAAGTGCGGGCTAGGCTTAAAGCCTGGGCACAAGTGCAGTGCTGGCTAGGATCAAGGCAGGGGGCACAAGTGCTGGCTAGGCTTAAGGCCTGGGCCCAAGTGCGGGCTAGGCTTAAGGCCTGGGCACAAGTGCGGGCTAGGCTTAAGGCCTGGGCACAAGTGCAGTGCTGGCTAGGATCAAGGCAGGGGGCACAAGTGCTGGATAGGCTTAAGGCATGGGCACAAGTGCAGGCTAGGCTTAAGACCTGGGCACAAGTGCGGGCTAGGCTTAAGGCCTGGGCACAAGTGCGGGCTAGGCTTAAGGCATGGGCACAAGTGCGGGCTAGGCTTAAGGCCTGAGCACAAGTGCAGGCTAGACATTAGGCCTGGGCACAAGTGCGGGCTTGGCTTAAGGCCTGGGCACAAGTGAGAGCTAGGCTTAATGCCTGGGCACAAGTGCGGGCTAGGCTTAAGGCCTGGGCACAAGTGCGGGCTAGGCTTAAGGCCTGGGCACAAGTGCAGGCTAGGCTTAAGGCCTGGGCACAAGTGCGGGCTAGGCTTAAGGCAGGGGCACAAGTGCGGGCTTGGCTTTAGGCAGGGGCACAAGTGCGGGCTTCGCTTAAGGCAGGGGCACAAGTGCGGGCTTGGCTTAAGGCAGGGGAACAAGTGCGGGCTTGGCTTAAGGCCAGGGCACAAGTGCGGGCTAGGCTTAATGCCTGGGCACAAGTGCGGGCTAGGCTTAAGGCCTGGGCACAAGTGCGGGCTAGGCTTAAGGCATGGGCACAATTGCAGGCTAGGCTTAAGGCCTGGGCACAAGTGCAGTGCTGGCTAGAATCAAGGCAGGGGGCACAAGTGCTGGCTAGGCTCAAGGCATGGGCACAAGTGCGGGCTAGGCTTAAGGAATGGGCACAAGTGCGGGCTATGCTTAAGGCCTGGGCACAAGTGCAGTGCTGGCAAGGATCAAGGCAGGGGGCACAAGTGCTGGCTATGCTTAAGGCATGGGCACAAGTGCAGGCTAGGCTTAAGACCTGGGCACAAGTGCGGGCTAGGCTTAAGGCCTGGGCACAAGTGCGGGCTAGGCTTAAGGCCTGAGCACAAGTGCGGGCTAGGCTTTAGGCCTGGGCACAAGTGCGGACTTGGCTTAAGGCAGGGTCACAAGTGCGGGCTTGGCTTAAGGCCTGGACACAAGTGCGGGCTTGGCTTAAGGCAGGGGCACAAGTGCGGGCTAGGCTTAAGGCCGGGGCACAAGTGAGGGCTAGGCTTAAGGCCGGGGCACAAGTGCGGGCTAGGCTTAAGGCCGGGGCACAAGTGTGGGCTAGGATTAAGGCCTGGGCACAAGTGCGGGCTAGGCTTAAGTCCTGAGCTCAAGTGCGGGCTAGGCTTAAGGCCTGGGCACAAGTGCGGGCTTGGCTTAAGGCAGGGGCACAAGTGCGGGCTAGGCTTAAGGCAGGGGCACAAGTGCGGGCTAGGCTTAAGGCCGGGGCACAAGTGAGGGCTAGGCTTAAGGCAGGGGCACAAGTGCGGGCATGGCTTAAGGCCGGGGCACAAGTGCGGGCTAGGCTTAAGGCAGGGGCACAAGTGCGGGCTAGGCTTAAGGCCGGGGCACAAGTGCGGGCTAGGCTTAAGGCCTGGGCACAAGTGCGGGCTAGGCTTAAGGCCTGGGCACAAGTGCGGGCTAGGCTTAAGTCCTGAGCTCAAGTGCGGGCTAGGCTTAAGGCCTGGGCACAAGTGCGGGCTTGGCTTAAGGCAGGGGCACAAGTGCGGGCTTGGCTTAAAGCAGGGGCACAAGTGCGGGCTAGGCTTAAGGCAGGGGCACAAGTGCGGGCTAGGCTTAAGGCCGGGGCACAAGTGAGGGCTAGGCTTAAGGCAGGGGCACAAGTGCGGGCTTGGCTTAAGGCCTGGACACAAGTGCGGGCTTGGCTTAAGGCAGGGGCACAAGTGCGGGCTAGGCTTAAGGCCGGGGCACAAGTGCGGGCTAGGCTTAAGGCCGGGGCACAAGTGCGGGCTAGGCTTAAGGCAGGGGCACAAGTGTGGGCTAGGATTAAGGCCTGGGCACAAGTGCGGGCTAGGCTTAAGTCCTGAGCTCAAGTGCGGGCTAGGCTTAAGGCCTGGGCACAAGTGCGGGCTTGGCTTAAGGCAGGGGCACAAGTGCGGGCTTGGCTTAAAGCAGGGGCACAAGTGCGGGCTAGGCTTAAGGCAGGGGCACAAGTGCGGGCTAGGCTTAAGGCCGGGGCACAAGTGCGGGCTAGGCTTAAGGCATGGGCACAATTGCAGGCTAGGCTTAAGGCCTGGGCACAAGTGCAGTGCTGGCTAGAATCAAGGCAGGGGGCACAATTGCTGGCTAGGCTCAAGGCATGGGCACAAGTGCGGGCTAGGCTTAAGGAATGGGCACAAGTGCGGGCTAGGCTTAAGGCCGGGGCACAAGTACGGGCTAGGCTTAAGGCCTGGGCAGTCCGGGCTAGGCTTAAGGCCTGGGCAGTCCGGGCTAGGCTTAAGGCCTGGGCACAAGTGCGGGCTAGGCTTAAAGCCTGGGCACAAGTGCAGTGCTGGCTAGGATCAAGGAAGGGGGCACAAAGCTTAAGGCCTGGGCATAAGTGCGGGCTAGGCTTAAGGCCTGGGCACAAGTGCGGGCTAGGCTTAAGGCCTGGGCACAAGTGCGGGCTAGGCTTAAAGGGACACTGTCACCTGAATTTGGAGGGAACAATCTTCAGCCATTGATGCAGGATTTTGGGGTTTTTGATTCACCCTTTCCTTACCCGCTGGCTGCATGCTGGCTGCAATATTGGATTGAAGTTAATTCTCTGTCCTCCGTAGTACATGCGTGCACAAACCAATCTTGCCTTGCGCAGGCATGTACTATGGAGGACAGAGAATGAACTTCAATACAATATTGCAGCCAGCATGCAGCCAGCGGGTAAGGAAAGGATGAATCAAAATCCCCAAAACCCCGCCTCCATGGCTGAAGATTGTTCCCTCCAAATTCAGGTGACAGTGTCCCTTTAAGGCCTGGGCACAAGTGCGGGCTAGGCTTAAGGCCTGGGCACAAGTGCGGGCTAGGCTTTAGGCCTGGGCACAAGTGCGGGCTTTGCTTAAGGCAGGGGCACAAGTGCGGGCTTGGCTTAAGGCAGGGGCACAAGTGCGGGCTAGGCTTAAGGCCGGGGCACAAGTGCGGGCTAGGCTTAAGGCAGGGACACAAGTGCGGGCTTGGCTTAAGGCAGGGGCACAAGTGCGGGCTAGGCTTAAGGCCGGGGCACAAGTGCGGGCTAGGCTTAAGGCCGTGGCACAAGTGCGGGCTAGGCTTAAGGCCGGGGCACAAGTGCGGGCTAGGATTAAGGCCTGGGCACAAGTGCGGGCTAGGCTTAAGGCCTGAGCTCAAGTGCGGGCTAGGCTTAAGGCCTAGGCACAAGTGCGGGCTTGGCTTAAGGCAGGGGCACAATTGCGGGCTTGGCTTAAAGCAGGGGCACAAGTGCGGGCTAGGCTTAAGGCAGGGGCACAAGTGCGGGCTAGGCTTAAGGCCGGGGCACAAGTGAGGGCTAGGCTTAAGGCAGGGGCACAAGTGCGGGCTTGGCTTAAGGCCGGGGCACAAGTGCGGGCTAGGCTTAAGGCAGGGGCACAAGTGCGGGCTAGGCTTAAGGCCGGGGCACAAGTGCGGGCTAGGCTTAAGGCCTGGGCACAAGTGCGGGCTAGGCTTAAGGACTGGGCACAAGTGCAGGCTAGGCTTAAGGCCTGGGCACAAGTGCAGTGCTGGCTAGAATCAAGGCAGGGGGCACAAGTGCTGGATATTCTTAAGGCATGGGCACAAGTGCGGGCTAGGCTTAAGGCCTGGGCACAAGTGCGGGCTAGGCTTAAGGCCGGGGCACAAGTGCGGGCTAGGCTTAAGGCCTGGGCATAAGTCCGGGCTAGGCTTAAGGCCTGGGCACAAGTGCGGGCTAGGCTTAAAGCCTGGGCACAAGTGCAGTGCTGGCTAGGATCAAGGAAGGGGGCACAAAGCTTAAGGCCTGGGCATAAGTGCGGGCTAGGCTTAAGGCCTGGGCACAAGTGCGGGCTAGGCTTAAGGCCTGGGCACAAGTGCGGGCTAGGCTTAAAGGGACACTGTCACCTGAATTTGGAGGGAACAATCTTCAGCCATTGATGCAGGATTTTGGGGTTTTTGATTCACTCTTTCCTTACCCGCTGGCTGCATGCTGGCTGCAATATTGGATTGAAGTTAATTCTCTGTCCTCCGTAGTACATGCGTGCACAAACCAATCTTGCCTTGCGCAGGCATGTACTATGGAGGACAGAGAATGAACTTCAATCCAATATTGCAGCCAGCATGCAGCCAGCGGGTAAGGAAAGGATGAATCAAAATCCCCAAAACCCCGCCTCCATGGCTGAAGATTGTTCCCTCCAAATTCAGGTGACAGTGTCCCTTTAAGGCCTGGGCACAAGTGCGGGCTAGGCTTAAGGCCTGGGCACAAGTGCGGGCTAGGCTTAAGGCCTGGGCACAAGTGCGGGCTAGGCTTAAGGCATGGGCACAAGTGCAGTGCTGGCTAGGATCAAGGCAGGAGGCACAAGTGCGGGCTAGGCTTAAGGCCTGGGCACAAGTGCGGGCTAGGCTTAAGGCCTGGGCACAAGTGCGGGCTAGGCTTAAGGCATGGGCACAAGTGCAGTGCTGGCTAGGATCAAGGCAGGGGGCACAAGTGCTGGCTAGGTTTAAGGCCTGGGCACAAGTGCGGGCTAGGCTTAAGGCCTGAGCACAAGTGCGGGCTAGGCTTTAGGCCTGGGCACAAGTGCGGGCTTGGCTTAAGGCAGGGGCACAAGTGCGGGCTTGGCTTAAAGCAGGGGCACAAGTGCAGGCAAGCCTTAAGGCAGGGGCACAAGTGCGGGCTAGGCTTAAGGCCAGGGCACAAGTGCGGGCTAGGCTTAATGCCTGGGCACAAGTGCGGGCTAGGCTTAAGGCCTGGGCACAAGTGCGGGCTAGGCTTAAGGCCTGGGCACAAGTGCAGGCTAGGCTTAAGGCCTGGGCACAAGTGCAGTGCTGGCTAGAATCAAGGCAGGGGGCACAAGTGCTGGCTAGGCTCAAGGCATGGGCACATGTGCGGGCTAGGCTTAAGGAATGGGCACAAGTGCGGGCTAGGCTTAAGTCCTGGGCACAAGTGCGGGCTAGGCTTAAGGCCTGGGCACAAGTGCAGTGCTGGCTAGGATCAAGGCAGGGTGCACAAGTGCTGGCTAGGCTTAAGGCATGGGCACAAGTGCAGGCTAGGCTTAAGACCTGGGCACAAGTGCGGGCTAGGCTTAAGGCCTGGGCACAAGTGCGTGCTAGGCTTAAGGCCTGGGCACAAGTGCGGGCTAGGCTTAAGGCCTGAGCACAAGTGCGGGCTAGGCTTTAGGCCTGGGCACAAGTGCGGGCTGGGCTTAAGGCAGGGGCACAAGTGTGGGCTTGGCTTAAAGCAGGGGTACAAGTGCAGGCTAGGCTTAAGGCCTGGGCACAAGTGCAGTGCTGGCTAGAATCAAGGCAGAGGGCACAAGTGCTGGCTAGGCTCATGGCATGGGCACAAGTGTGGGCTAGGCTTAAGGAATGGGCACAAGTGCGGGCTAGGCTTAAGTCCTGGGCACAAGTGCGGGCTAGGTTTAAGGCAGGGGCACAAGTGCGGGCTTGGCTTAAAGCAGGGGCACAAGTGCAGGCTAGGCTTAAGGCAGGGGCACAAGTGCGGGCTAGGCTTAAGGCAGGGGCACAAGTGCGGGCTAGGCTTAAGACCTGGGCACAAGTGCGGGCTAGGCTTAAGTCCTGGGCACAAGTGCTGGCTAGGCTTAAGGCCAGGGCACAAGTGCGGGCTAGGCTTAATGCCTGGGCACAAGTGCGGGCTAGACTTAAGGCCTGGGCACAAGTGCGGGCTAGGCTTAAGGCCTGGGCACAAGTGCGGGCTAGGCTTAAGGCCTGGGCACAAGTGCGGGCTAGGCTTAAGGCCTGAGCACAAGTGCGGGCTAGGCTTAAGGCCTGGGCACAAGTGCGGGCTAGGCTTAAGGCCTGGGCACAAGTGCAGGCTAGGCTTAAGGCCTGGGCACAAGTGCAGTGCTGGCTAGAATCAAGGCAGGGGGCACAAGTGCTGGCTAGGCTCAAGGCATGGGCACATGTGCGGGCTAGGCTTAAGGAATGGGCACAAGTGCGGGCTAGGCTTAAGTCCTGGGCACAAGTGCGGGCTAGGCTTAAGGCCTGGGCACAAGTGCAGTGCTGGCTAGGATCAAGGCAGGGTGCACAAGTGCTGGCTAGGCTTAAGGCATGGGCACAAGTGCAGGCTAGGCTTAAGACCTGGGCACAAGTGCGGGCTAGGCTTAAGGCCTGGGCACAAGTGCGGGCTAGGCTTAAGGCCTGGGCACAAGTGCGGGCTAGGCTTAAGGCCTGGGCACAAGTGCGGGCTAGGCTTAAGGCCTGAGCACCAGTACGGGCTAGGCTTTAGGCCTGGGCACAAGTGCGGGCTGGGCTTAAGGCAGGGGCACAAGTGTGGGCTTGGCTTAAAGCAGGGGCACAAGTGCAGGCTAGGCTTAAGGCCTGGGCACAAGTGCAGTGCTGGCTAGAATCAAGGCAGAGGGCACAAGTGCTGGCTAGGCTCATGGCATGGGCACAAGTGTGGGCTAGGCTTAAGGAATGGGCACAAGTGCGGGCTAGGCTTAAGTCCTGGGCACAAGTGCGGGCTAGGTTTAAGACCTGGGCACAAGTGCGGGCTAGGCTTAAGGCCTGGGCACAAGTGCGGGCTAGGCTTAAGGCATGGGCACAAGTGCGGGCTAGGCTTAAGGCCTGAGCACAAGTGCAGGCTAGGCTTTAGGCCTGGGCACAAGTGCGGGCTTGGCTTAAGGCAGGGGCACAAGTGCCGGCTTGGCTTAAAGCAGGGGCACAAGTGCAGGCTAGGCTTAAGGCAGGGGCACAAGTGCGGGCTTGGCTTAAGGCCAGGGCACAAGTGCGGGCTAGGCTTAATGCCTGGGCACAAGTGCGGGCTAGGCTTAAGGCCTGGGCACAAGTGCGGGCTAGGCTTAAGGCCTGGGCACAAGTGCAGGCTAGGCTTAAGGCCTGGGCACAAGTGCAGTGCTGGCTAGAATCAAGGCAGGGGGCACAAGTGCTGGCTAGGCTCAAGGCATGGGCACAAGTGCGGGCTAGGCTTAAGGAATGGGCACAAGTGAGGGCTAGGCTTAAGTCCTGGGCACAAGTGCGGGCTAGGCTTAAGGCCTGGGCACAAGTGCAGTGCTGGCTAGGATCAAGGCAGGGGGCACAAGTGCTGGCTAGGCTTAAGGCATGGGCACAAGTGAAGGCTAGGCTTAAGACCTGGGCACAAGTGCGGGCTAGGCTTAAGGCCTGGGCACTAGTGCGGGCTAGGCTTAAGGCCTGGGCACAAGTGCGGGCTAGGCTTAAGGCCTGAGCACAAGTGCGGGCTAGGCTTTAGGCCTGGGCACAAGTGCGGGCTTGGCTTAAGGCAGGGGCACAAGTGCGGGCTTGGCTTAAAGCAGGGGCACAAGTGCAGGCTAGGCTTAAGGCAGGGGCACAAGTGCGGGCTAGGCTTAAGGCAGGGGCACAAGTACGGGATAGGCTTAAGGCAGGGGCACAAGTGCGGGATAGGCTTAAGGCCGGGGCACAAGTGCGGGCTAGGATTAAAGCCTGGGCACAAGTGCGGGCTAGGCTTAAGGCCTGAGCACAAGTGCGGGCTAGGCTTAAGGCAGGGGCACAAGTGCGGGCTTGGCTTAAAGCAGGGGCACAAGTGCGGGCTAGGCTTAAGGCAGGGGCACAAGTGCGGGCTAGGCTTAAGGCCGGGGCACAAGTGAGGGCTAGGCTTAAGGCAGGGGCACAAGTGCGGGCTTGGCTTAAGGCCGGGGCACAAGTGCGGGCTAGGCTTAAGGCAGGGGCACAAGTGCGGGCTAGGCTTAAGGCCGGGGCACAAGTGCGGGCTAGGCTTAAGGCCTGGGCACAAGTGCGGGCTAGGCTTAAGGCAGGGGCACAAGTGCGGGCTAGGCTTAAGGCCGGGGCACAAGTGCGGGCTAGGCTTAAGGCCTGGGCACAAGTGCGGGCTAGGCTTAAGGCCGGGGCACAAGTGCGGGCTAGGCTTAAGGCCTGGGCACAAGTGCAGTGCTGGCTAGAATCAAGGCATGGGGCAAAAGTGCTGGCTAGGCTCAAGGCATGGGCACAAGTGCGGGCTAGGCTTAAGGAATGGGCACAAGTGCGGGCTAGGCTTAAGGCCTGGGCCCAAGTGCTGGCTTGGCTTAAGGCAGGGGCACAAGTGAGGGCTTGGCTTAAGGCAGCGGCACAAGTGCGGGCTTGGCTGAATGCAGGGGCACAAGTGCGGGCTTGGCTAAAGGCAGGGGCACAAGTGCGGGCTTCGCTTAAGGCAGGGGCACAAGTGCGGGCATCGCTTAAGGCAGGGGCACAAGTGCGGGCTAGGCTTAAGGCAGGGGCACAAGTGCGGGCTTGGCTGAATGCAGGGGCACAAGTGCGGGCTTGGCTAAAGGCAGGGGCACAAGTGCGGGCTTCGCTTAAGGCAGGGGCACAAGTGCGGGCTTCGCTTAAGGCAGGGGCACAAGTGCGGGCTTGGCTTAAGGCAGGGGCACAAGTGCGGGCTAGGCTTAAGGCAGGGGCACAAGTGTGGGCTAGGCTTAAGGCCAGGGCACAAGTGCGGGCTAGGCTTAAGGCCTGGGCACAAGTGCGGGCTAGGCTTAAGGCCTGGGCACAAGTGCGGGCTAGGCTTAAGGCAGGAGCACAAGTGCAGTGCTGGCTAGGATCAAGGCAGGGGGCACAAGTGCTGGATATTCTTAAGGCATGGGCACAAGTGCGGGCTAGGCTTAAGGCCTGGGCACAAGTGCGGGCTTGGCTTAAGGCTGGGGCACAAGTGCGGGCTAGGCTTAAGGCCGGGGCACAAGTGCGGGCTAGGCTTAAGGCCTGGGCATAAGTCCGGGCTAGGCTTAAGGCCTGGGCACAAGTGCGGGCTAGGCTTAAAGCCTGGGCACAAGTGCAGTGCTGGCTAGGATCAAGGCAGGGGGCACAAGTGCTGGCTAGGCTTAAGGCCTGGGCCCAAGTGCGGGCTAGGCTTAAGGCCTGGGCACAAGTGCGGGCTAGGCTTAAGGCCTGGGCACAAGTGCAGTGCTGGCTAGGATCAAGGCAGGGGGCACAAGTGCTGGATAGGCTTAAGGCATGGGCACAAGTGCAGGCTAGGCTTAAGACCTGGGCACAAGTGCGGGCTAGGCTTAAGGCCTGGGCACAAGTGCGGGCTAGGCTTAAGGCATGGGCACAAGTGCGGGCTAGGCTTAAGGCCTGAGCACAAGTGCAGGCTAGACATTAGGCCTGGGCACAAGTGCGGGCTTGGCTTAAGGCCTGGGCACAAGTGAGAGCTAGGCTTAATGCCTGGGCACAAGTGCGGGCTAGGCTTAAGGCCTGGGCACAAGTGCGGGCTAGGCTTAAGGCCTGGGCACAAGTGCAGGCTAGGCTTAAGGCCTGGGCACAAGTGCGGGCTAGGCTTAAGGCAGGGGCACAAGTGCGGGCTTGGCTTTAGGCAGGGGCACAAGTGCGGGCTTCGCTTAAGGCAGGGGCACAAGTGCGGGCTTGGCTTAAGGCAGGGGAACAAGTGCGGGCTTGGCTTAAGGCCAGGGCACAAGTGCGGGCTAGGCTTAATGCCTGGGCACAAGTGCGGGCTAGGCTTAAGGCCTGGGCACAAGTGCGGGCTAGGCTTAAGGCATGGGCACAATTGCAGGCTAGGCTTAAGGCCTGGGCACAAGTGCAGTGCTGGCTAGAATCAAGGCAGGGGGCACAAGTGCTGGCTAGGCTCAAGGCATGGGCACAAGTGCGGGCTAGGCTTAAGGAATGGGCACAAGTGCGGGCTAGGCTTAAGTCCTGGGCACAAGTGCGGGCTATGCTTAAGGCCTGGGCACAAGTGCAGTGCTGGCAAGGATCAAGGCAGGGGGCACAAGTGCTGGCTATGCTTAAGGCATGGGCACAAGTGCAGGCTAGGCTTAAGACCTGGGCACAAGTGCGGGCTAGGCTTAAGGCCTGGGCACAAGTGCGGGCTAGGCTTAAGGCCTGAGCACAAGTGCGGGCTAGGCTTTAGGCCTGGGCACAAGTGCGGACTTGGCTTAAGGCAGGGTCACAAGTGCGGGCTTGGCTTAAGGCCTGGACACAAGTGCGGGCTTGGCTTAAGGCAGGGGCACAAGTGCGGGCTAGGCTTAAGGCCGGGGCACAAGTGAGGGCTAGGCTTAAGGCCGGGGCACAAGTGCGGGCTAGGCTTAAGGCCGGGGCACAAGTGTGGGCTAGGATTAAGGCCTGGGCACAAGTGCGGGCTAGGCTTAAGTCCTGAGCTCAAGTGCGGGCTAGGCTTAAGGCCTGGGCACAAGTGCGGGCTTGGCTTAAGGCAGGGGCACAAGTGCGGGCTAGGCTTAAGGCAGGGGCACAAGTGCGGGCTAGGCTTAAGGCCGGGGCACAAGTGAGGGCTAGGCTTAAGGCAGGGGCACAAGTGCGGGCATGGCTTAAGGCCGGGGCACAAGTGCGGGCTAGGCTTAAGGCAGGGGCACAAGTGCGGGCTAGGCTTAAGGCCGGGGCACAAGTGCGGGCTAGGCTTAAGGCCTGGGCACAAGTGCGGGCTAGGCTTAAGGCCTGGGCACAAGTGCGGGCTAGGCTTAAGTCCTGAGCTCAAGTGCGGGCTAGGCTTAAGGCCTGGGCACAAGTGCGGGCTTGGCTTAAGGCAGGGGCACAAGTGCGGGCTTGGCTTAAAGCAGGGGCACAAGTGCGGGCTAGGCTTAAGGCAGGGGCACAAGTGCGGGCTAGGCTTAAGGCCGGGGCACAAGTGAGGGCTAGGCTTAAGGCAGGGGCACAAGTGCGGGCTTGGCTTAAGGCCTGCACACAAGTGCGGGCTTGGCTTAAGGCAGGGGCACAAGTGCGGGCTAGGCTTAAGGCCGGGGCACAAGTGCGGGCTAGGCTTAAGGCCGGGGCACAAGTGCGGGCTAGGCTTAAGGCAGGGGCACAAGTGTGGGCTAGGATTAAGGCCTGGGCACAAGTGCGGGCTAGGCTTAAGTCCTGAGCTCAAGTGCGGGCTAGGCTTAAGGCCTGGGCACAAGTGCGGGCTTGGCTTAAGGCAGGGGCACAAGTGCGGGCTTGGCTTAAAGCAGGGGCACAAGTGCGGGCTAGGCTTAAGGCAGGGGCACAAGTGCGGGCTAGGCTTAAGGCCGGGGCACAAGTGCGGGCTAGGCTTAAGGCATGGGCACAATTGCAGGCTAGGCTTAAGGCCTGGGCACAAGTGCAGTGCTGGCTAGAATCAAGGCAGGGGGCACAAGTGCTGGCTAGGCTTAAGGCATGGGCACAAGTGCAGGCTAGGCTTAAGACCTGGGCACAAGTGCGGGCTAGGCTTAAGGCCTGGGCACAAGTGCGTGCTAGGCTTAAGGCCTGGGCACAAGTGCGGGCTAGGCTTAAGGCCTGAGCACAAGTGCGGGCTAGGCTTTAGGCCTGGGCACAAGTGCGGGCTGGGCTTAAGGCAGGGGCACAAGTGTGGGCTTGGCTTAAAGCAGGGGTACAAGTGCAGGCTAGGCTTAAGGCCTGGGCACAAGTGCAGTGCTGGCTAGAATCAAGGCAGAGGGCACAAGTGCTGGCTAGGCTCATGGCATGGGCACAAGTGTGGGCTAGGCTTAAGGAATGGGCACAAGTGCGGGCTAGGCTTAAGTCCTGGGCACAAGTGCGGGCTAGGTTTAAGGCAGGGGCACAAGTGCGGGCTTGGCTTAAAGCAGGGGCACAAGTGCAGGCTAGGCTTAAGGCAGGGGCACAAGTGCGGGCTAGGCTTAAGGCAGGGGCACAAGTGCGGGCTAGGCTTAAGACCTGGGCACAAGTGCGGGCTAGGCTTAAGTCCTGGGCACAAGTGCTGGCTAGGCTTAAGGCCAGGGCACAAGTGCGGGCTAGGCTTAATGCCTGGGCACAAGTGCGGGCTAGGCTTAAGGCCTGGGCACAAGTGCGGGCTAGGCTTAAGGCCTGGGCACAAGTGCGGGCTAGGCTTAAGGCCTGGGCACAAGTGCGGGCTAGGCTTAAGGCCTGAGCACAAGTGCGGGCTAGGCTTAAGGCCTGGGCACAAGTGCGGGCTAGGCTTAAGGCCTGGGCACAAGTGCAGGCTAGGCTTAAGGCCTGGGCACAAGTGCAGTGCTGGCTAGAATCAAGGCAGGGGGCACAAGTGCTGGCTAGGCTCAAGGCATGGGCACATGTGCGGGCTAGGCTTAAGGAATGGGCACAAGTGCGGGCTAGGCTTAAGTCCTGGGCACAAGTGCGGGCTAGGCTTAAGGCCTGGGCACAAGTGCAGTGCTGGCTAGGATCAAGGCAGGGTGCACAAGTGCTGGCTAGGCTTAAGGCATGGGCACAAGTGCAGGCTAGGCTTAAGACCTGGGCACAAGTGCGGGCTAGGCTTAAGGCCTGGGCACAAGTGCGGGCTAGGCTTAAGGCCTGGGCACAAGTGCGGGCTAGGCTTAAGGCCTGGGCACAAGTGCGGGCTAGGCTTAAGGCCTGAGCACCAGTACGGGCTAGGCTTTAGGCCTGGGCACAAGTGCGGGCTGGGCTTAAGGCAGGGGCACAAGTGTGGGCTTGGCTTAAAGCAGGGGCACAAGTGCAGGCTAGGCTTAAGGCCTGGGCACAAGTGCAGTGCTGGCTAGAATCAAGGCAGAGGGCACAAGTGCTGGCTAGGCTCATGGCATGGGCACAAGTGTGGGCTAGGCTTAAGGAATGGGCACAAGTGCGGGCTAGGCTTAAGTCCTGGGCACAAGTGCGGGCTAGGTTTAAGACCTGGGCACAAGTGCGGGCTAGGCTTAAGGCCTGGGCACAAGTGCGGGCTAGGCTTAAGGCATGGGCACAAGTGCGGGCTAGGCTTAAGGCCTGAGCACAAGTGCAGGCTAGGCTTTAGGCCTGGGCACAAGTGCGGGCTTGGCTTAAGGCAGGGGCACAAGTGCCGGCTTGGCTTAAAGCAGGGGCACAAGTGCAGGCTAGGCTTAAGGCAGGGGCACAAGTGCGGGCTTGGCTTAAGGCCAGGGCACAAGTGCGGGCTAGGCTTAATGCCTGGGCACAAGTGCGGGCTAGGCTTAAGGCCTGGGCACAAGTGCGGGCTAGGCTTAAGGCCTGGGCACAAGTGCAGGCTAGGCTTAAGGCCTGGGCACAAGTGCAGTGCTGGCTAGAATCAAGGCAGGGGGCACAAGTGCTGGCTAGGCTCAAGGCATGGGCACAAGTGCGGGCTAGGCTTAAGGAATGGGCACAAGTGAGGGCTAGGCTTAAGTCCTGGGCACAAGTGCGGGCTAGGCTTAAGGCCTGGGCACAAGTGCAGTGCTGGCTAGGATCAAGGCAGGGGGCACAAGTGCTGGCTAGGCTTAAGGCATGGGCACAAGTGAAGGCTAGGCTTAAGACCTGGGCACAAGTGCGGGCTAGGCTTAAGGCCTGGGCACTAGTGCGGGCTAGGCTTAAGGCCTGGGCACAAGTGCGGGCTAGGCTTAAGGCCTGAGCACAAGTGCGGGCTAGGCTTTAGGCCTGGGCACAAGTGCGGGCTTGGCTTAAGGCAGGGGCACAAGTGCGGGCTTGGCTTAAAGCAGGGGCACAAGTGCAGGCTAGGCTTAAGGCAGGGGCACAAGTGCGGGCTAGGCTTAAGGCAGGGGCACAAGTACGGGATAGGCTTAAGGCAGGGGCACAAGTGCGGGATAGGCTTAAGGCCGGGGCACAAGTGCGGGCTAGGATTAAAGCCTGGGCACAAGTGCGGGCTAGGCTTAAGGCCTGAGCACAAGTGCGGGCTAGGCTTAAGGCAGGGGCACAAGTGCGGGCTTGGCTTAAAGCAGGGGCACAAGTGCGGGCTAGGCTTAAGGCAGGGGCACAAGTGCGGGCTAGGCTTAAGGCCGGGGCACAAGTGAGGGCTAGGCTTAAGGCAGGGGCACAAGTGCGGGCTTGGCTTAAGGCCGGGGCACAAGTGCGGGCTAGGCTTAAGGCAGGGGCACAAGTGCGGGCTAGGCTTAAGGCCGGGGCACAAGTGCGGGCTAGGCTTAAGGCCTGGGCACAAGTGCGGGCTAGGCTTAAGGCAGGGGCACAAGTGCGGGCTAGGCTTAAGGCCGGGGCACAAGTGCGGGCTAGGCTTAAGGCCTGGGCACAAGTGCGGGCTAGGCTTAAGGCCGGGGCACAAGTGCGGGCTAGGCTTAAGGCCTGGGCACAAGTGCAGTGCTGGCTAGAATCAAGGCATGGGGCAAAAGTGCTGGCTAGGCTCAAGGCATGGGCACAAGTGCGGGCTAGGCTTAAGGAATGGGCACAAGTGCGGGCTAGGCTTAAGGCCTGGGCCCAAGTGCTGGCTTGGCTTAAGGCAGGGGCACAAGTGAGGGCTTGGCTTAAGGCAGCGGCACAAGTGCGGGCTTGGCTGAATGCAGGGGCACAAGTGCGGGCTTGGCTAAAGGCAGGGGCACAAGTGCGGGCTTCGCTTAAGGCAGGGGCACAAGTGCGGGCATCGCTTAAGGCAGGGGCACAAGTGCGGGCTAGGCTTAAGGCAGGGGCACAAGTGCGGGCTTGGCTGAATGCAGGGGCACAAGTGCGGGCTTGGCTAAAGGCAGGGGCACAAGTGCGGGCTTCGCTTAAGGCAGGGGCACAAGTGCGGGCTTCGCTTAAGGCAGGGGCACAAGTGCGGGCTTGGCTTAAGGCAGGGGCACAAGTGCGGGCTAGGCTTAAGGCAGGGGCACAAGTGTGGGCTAGGCTTAAGGCCAGGGCACAAGTGCGGGCTAGGCTTAAGGCCTGGGCACAAGTGCGGGCTAGGCTTAAGGCCTGGGCACAAGTGCGGGCTAGGCTTAAGGCAGGAGCACAAGTGCAGTGCTGGCTAGGATCAAGGCAGGGGGCACAAGTGCTGGATATTCTTAAGGCATGGGCACAAGTGCGGGCTAGGCTTAAGGCCTGGGCACAAGTGCGGGCTTGGCTTAAGGCTGGGGCACAAGTGCGGGCTAGGCTTAAGGCCGGGGCACAAGTGCGGGCTAGGCTTAAGGCCTGGGCATAAGTCCGGGCTAGGCTTAAGGCCTGGGCACAAGTGCGGGCTAGGCTTAAAGCCTGGGCACAAGTGCAGTGCTGGCTAGGATCAAGGCAGGGGGCACAAGTGCTGGCTAGGCTTAAGGCCTGGGCCCAAGTGCGGGCTAGGCTTAAGGCCTGGGCACAAGTGCGGGCTAGGCTTAAGGCCTGGGCACAAGTGCAGTGCTGGCTAGGATCAAGGCAGGGGGCACAAGTGCTGGATAGGCTTAAGGCATGGGCACAAGTGCAGGCTAGGCTTAAGACCTGGGCACAAGTGCGGGCTAGGCTTAAGGCCTGGGCACAAGTGCGGGCTAGGCTTAAGGCATGGGCACAAGTGCGGGCTAGGCTTAAGGCCTGAGCACAAGTGCAGGCTAGACATTAGGCCTGGGCACAAGTGCGGGCTTGGCTTAAGGCCTGGGCACAAGTGAGAGCTAGGCTTAATGCCTGGGCACAAGTGCGGGCTAGGCTTAAGGCCTGGGCACAAGTGCGGGCTAGGCTTAAGGCCTGGGCACAAGTGCAGGCTAGGCTTAAGGCCTGGGCACAAGTGCGGGCTAGGCTTAAGGCAGGGGCACAAGTGCGGGCTTGGCTTTAGGCAGGGGCACAAGTGCGGGCTTCGCTTAAGGCAGGGGCACAAGTGCGGGCTTGGCTTAAGGCAGGGGAACAAGTGCGGGCTTGGCTTAAGGCCAGGGCACAAGTGCGGGCTAGGCTTAATGCCTGGGCACAAGTGCGGGCTAGGCTTAAGGCCTGGGCACAAGTGCGGGCTAGGCTTAAGGCATGGGCACAATTGCAGGCTAGGCTTAAGGCCTGGGCACAAGTGCAGTGCTGGCTAGAATCAAGGCAGGGGGCACAAGTGCTGGCTAGGCTCAAGGCATGGGCACAAGTGCGGGCTAGGCTTAAGGAATGGGCACAAGTGCGGGCTAGGCTTAAGTCCTGGGCACAAGTGCGGGCTATGCTTAAGGCCTGGGCACAAGTGCAGTGCTGGCAAGGATCAAGGCAGGGGGCACAAGTGCTGGCTATGCTTAAGGCATGGGCACAAGTGCAGGCTAGGCTTAAGACCTGGGCACAAGTGCGGGCTAGGCTTAAGGCCTGGGCACAAGTGCGGGCTAGGCTTAAGGCCTGAGCACAAGTGCGGGCTAGGCTTTAGGCCTGGGCACAAGTGCGGACTTGGCTTAAGGCAGGGTCACAAGTGCGGGCTTGGCTTAAGGCCTGGACACAAGTGCGGGCTTGGCTTAAGGCAGGGGCACAAGTGCGGGCTAGGCTTAAGGCCGGGGCACAAGTGAGGGCTAGGCTTAAGGCCGGGGCACAAGTGCGGGCTAGGCTTAAGGCCGGGGCACAAGTGTGGGCTAGGATTAAGGCCTGGGCACAAGTGCGGGCTAGGCTTAAGTCCTGAGCTCAAGTGCGGGCTAGGCTTAAGGCCTGGGCACAAGTGCGGGCTTGGCTTAAGGCAGGGGCACAAGTGCGGGCTAGGCTTAAGGCAGGGGCACAAGTGCGGGCTAGGCTTAAGGCCGGGGCACAAGTGAGGGCTAGGCTTAAGGCAGGGGCACAAGTGCGGGCATGGCTTAAGGCCGGGGCACAAGTGCGGGCTAGGCTTAAGGCAGGGGCACAAGTGCGGGCTAGGCTTAAGGCCGGGGCACAAGTGCGGGCTAGGCTTAAGGCCTGGGCACAAGTGCGGGCTAGGCTTAAGGCCTGGGCACAAGTGCGGGCTAGGCTTAAGTCCTGAGCTCAAGTGCGGGCTAGGCTTAAGGCCTGGGCACAAGTGCGGGCTTGGCTTAAGGCAGGGGCACAAGTGCGGGCTTGGCTTAAAGCAGGGGCACAAGTGCGGGCTAGGCTTAAGGCAGGGGCACAAGTGCGGGCTAGGCTTAAGGCCGGGGCACAAGTGAGGGCTAGGCTTAAGGCAGGGGCACAAGTGCGGGCTTGGCTTAAGGCCTGCACACAAGTGCGGGCTTGGCTTAAGGCAGGGGCACAAGTGCGGGCTAGGCTTAAGGCCGGGGCACAAGTGCGGGCTAGGCTTAAGGCCGGGGCACAAGTGCGGGCTAGGCTTAAGGCAGGGGCACAAGTGTGGGCTAGGATTAAGGCCTGGGCACAAGTGCGGGCTAGGCTTAAGTCCTGAGCTCAAGTGCGGGCTAGGCTTAAGGCCTGGGCACAAGTGCGGGCTTGGCTTAAGGCAGGGGCACAAGTGCGGGCTTGGCTTAAAGCAGGGGCACAAGTGCGGGCTAGGCTTAAGGCAGGGGCACAAGTGCGGGCTAGGCTTAAGGCCGGGGCACAAGTGCGGGCTAGGCTTAAGGCATGGGCACAATTGCAGGCTAGGCTTAAGGCCTGGGCACAAGTGCAGTGCTGGCTAGAATCAAGGCAGGGGGCACAAGTGCTGGCTAGGCTCAAGGCATGGGCACAAGTGCGGGCTAGGCTTAAGGAATGGGCACAAGTGCGGGCTAGGCTTAAGGCCGGGGCACAAGTACGGGCTAGGCTTAAGGCCTGGGCAGTCCGGGCTAGGCTTAAGGCCTGGGCAGTCCGGGCTAGGCTTAAGGCCTGGGCACAAGTGCGGGCTAGGCTTAAAGCCTGGGCACAAGTGCAGTGCTGGCTAGGATCAAGGAAGGGGGCACAAAGCTTAAGGCCTGGGCATAAGTGCGGGCTAGGCTTAAGGCCTGGGCACAAGTGCGGGCTAGGCTTAAGGCCTGGGCACAAGTGCGGGCTAGGCTTAAAGGGACACTGTCACCTGAATTTGGAGGGAACAATCTTCAGCCATTGATGCAGGATTTTGGGGTTTTTGATTCACCCTTTCCTTACCCGCTGGCTGCATGCTGGCTGCAATATTGGATTGAAGTTAATTCTCTGTCCTCCGTAGTACATGCGTGCACAAACCAATCTTGCCTTGCGCAGGCATGTACTATGGAGGACAGAGAATGAACTTCAATACAATATTGCAGCCAGCATGCAGCCAGCGGGTAAGGAAAGGATGAATCAAAATCCCCAAAACCCCGCCTCCATGGCTGAAGATTGTTCCCTCCAAATTCAGGTGACAGTGTCCCTTTAAGGCCTGGGCACAAGTGCGGGCTAGGCTTAAGGCCTGGGCACAAGTGCGGGCTAGGCTTTAGGCCTGGGCACAAGTGCGGGCTTTGCTTAAGGCAGGGGCACAAGTGCGGGCTTGGCTTAAGGCAGGGGCACAAGTGCGGGCTAGGCTTAAGGCCGGGGCACAAGTGCGGGCTAGGCTTAAGGCAGGGACACAAGTGCGGGCTTGGCTTAAGGCAGGGGCACAAGTGCGGGCTAGGCTTAAGGCCGGGGCACAAGTGCGGGCTAGGCTTAAGGCCGTGGCACAAGTGCGGGCTAGGCTTAAGGCCGGGGCACAAGTGCGGGCTAGGATTAAGGCCTGGGCACAAGTGCGGGCTAGGCTTAAGGCCTGAGCTCAAGTGCGGGCTAGGCTTAAGGCCTGGGCACAAGTGCGGGCTTGGCTTAAGGCAGGGGCACAATTGCGGGCTTGGCTTAAAGCAGGGGCACAAGTGCGGGCTAGGCTTAAGGCAGGGGCACAAGTGCGGGCTAGGCTTAAGGCCGGGGCACAAGTGAGGGCTAGGCTTAAGGCAGGGGCACAAGTGCGGGCTTGGCTTAAGGCCGGGGCACAAGTGCGGGCTAGGCTTAAGGCAGGGGCACAAGTGCGGGCTAGGCTTAAGGCCGGGGCACAAGTGCGGGCTAGGCTTAAGGCCTGGGCACAAGTGCGGGCTAGGCTTAAGGACTGGGCACAAGTGCAGGCTAGGCTTAAGGCCTGGGCACAAGTGCAGTGCTGGCTAGAATCAAGGCAGGGGGCACAAGTGCTGGATATTCTTAAGGCATGGGCACAAGTGCGGGCTAGGCTTAAGGCCTGGGCACAAGTGCGGGCTAGGCTTAAGGCCGGGGCACAAGTGCGGGCTAGGCTTAAGGCCTGGGCATAAGTCCGGGCTAGGCTTAAGGCCTGGGCACAAGTGCGGGCTAGGCTTAAAGCCTGGGCACAAGTGCAGTGCTGGCTAGGATCAAGGAAGGGGGCACAAAGCTTAAGGCCTGGGCATAAGTGCGGGCTAGGCTTAAGGCCTGGGCACAAGTGCGGGCTAGGCTTAAGGCCTGGGCACAAGTGCGGGCTAGGCTTAAAGGGACACTGTCACCTGAATTTGGAGGGAACAATCTTCAGCCATTGATGCAGGATTTTGGGGTTTTTGATTCACTCTTTACTTACCCGCTGGCTGCATGCTGGCTGCAATATTGGATTGAAGTTAATTCTCTGTCCTCCGTAGTACATGCGTGCACAAACCAATCTTGCCTTGCGCAGGCATGTACTATGGAGGACAGAGAATGAACTTCAATCCAATATTGCAGCCAGCATGCAGCCAGCGGGTAAGGAAAGGATGAATCAAAATCCCCAAAACCCCGCCTCCATGGCTGAAGATTGTTCCCTCCAAATTCAGGTGACAGTGTCCCTTTAAGGCCTGGGCACAAGTGCGGGCTAGGCTTAAGGCCTGGGCACAAGTGCGGGCTAGGCTTAAGGCCTGGGCACAAGTGCGGGCTAGGCTTAAGGCATGGGCACAAGTGCAGTGCTGGCTAGGATCAAGGCAGGGGGCACAAGTGCGGGCTAGGCTTAAGGCCTGGGCACAAGTGCGGGCTAGGCTTAAGGCCTGGGCACAAGTGCGGGCTAGGCTTAAGGCATGGGCACAAGTGCAGTGCTGGCTAGGATCAAGGCAGGGGGCACAAGTGCTGGCTAGGTTTAAGGCCTGGGCACAAGTGCGGGCTAGGCTTAAGGCCTGAGCACAAGTGCGGGCTAGGCTTTAGGCCTGGGCACAAGTGCGGGCTTGGCTTAAGGCAGGGGCACAAGTGCGGGCTTGGCTTAAAGCAGGGGCACAAGTGCAGGCAAGCCTTAAGGCAGGGGCACAAGTGCGGGCTAGGCTTAAGGCCAGGGCACAAGTGCGGGCTAGGCTTAATGCCTGGGCACAAGTGCGGGCTAGGCTTAAGGCCTGGGCACAAGTGCGGGCTAGGCTTAAGGCCTGGGCACAAGTGCAGGCTAGGCTTAAGGCCTGGGCACAAGTGCAGTGCTGGCTAGAATCAAGGCAGGGGGCACAAGTGCTGGCTAGGCTCAAGGCATGGGCACATGTGCGGGCTAGGCTTAAGGAATGGGCACAAGTGCGGGCTAGGCTTAAGTCCTGGGCACAAGTGCGGGCTAGGCTTAAGGCCTGGGCACAAGTGCAGTGCTGGCTAGGATCAAGGCAGGGTGCACAAGTGCTGGCTAGGCTTAAGGCATGGGCACAAGTGCAGGCTAGGCTTAAGACCTGGGCACAAGTGCGGGCTAGGCTTAAGGCCTGGGCACAAGTGCGTGCTAGGCTTAAGGCCTGGGCACAAGTGCGGGCTAGGCTTAAGGCCTGAGCACAAGTGCGGGCTAGGCTTTAGGCCTGGGCACAAGTGCAGGCTGGGCTTAAGGCAGGGGCACAAGTGTGGGCTTGGCTTAAAGCAGGGGTACAAGTGCAGGCTAGGCTTAAGGCCTGGGCACAAGTGCAGTGCTGGCTAGAATCAAGGCAGAGGGCACAAGTGCTGGCTAGGCTCATGGCATGGGCACAAGTGTGGGCTAGGCTTAAGGAATGGGCACAAGTGCGGGCTAGGCTTAAGTCCTGGGCACAAGTGCGGGCTAGGTTTAAGGCAGGGGCACAAGTGCGGGCTTGGCTTAAAGCAGGGGCACAAGTGCAGGCTAGGCTTAAGGCAGGGGCACAAGTGCGGGCTAGGCTTAAGGCAGGGGCACAAGTGCGGGCTAGGCTTAAGACCTGGGCACAAGTGCGGGCTAGGCTTAAGTCCTGGGCACAAGTGCTGGCTAGGCTTAAGGCCAGGGCACAAGTGCGGGCTAGGCTTAATGCCTGGGCACAAGTGCGGGCTAGGCTTAAGGCCTGGGCACAAGTGCGGGCTAGGCTTAAGGCCTGGGCACAAGTGCGGGCTAGGCTTAAGGCCTGGGCACAAGTGCGGGCTAGGCTTAAGGCCTGAGCACAAGTGCGGGCTAGGCTTAAGGCCTGGGCACAAGTGCGGGCTAGGCTTAAGGCCTGGGCACAAGTGCAGGCTAGGCTTAAGGCCTGGGCACAAGTGCAGTGCTGGCTAGAATCAAGGCAGGGGGCACAAGTGCTGGCTAGGCTCAAGGCATGGGCACATGTGCGGGCTAGGCTTAAGGAATGGGCACAAGTGCGGGCTAGGCTTAAGTCCTGGGCACAAGTGCGGGCTAGGCTTAAGGCCTGGGCACAAGTGCAGTGCTGGCTAGGATCAAGGCAGGGTGCACAAGTGCTGGCTAGGCTTAAGGCATGGGCACAAGTGCAGGCTAGGCTTAAGACCTGGGCACAAGTGCGGGCTAGGCTTAAGGCCTGGGCACAAGTGCGGGCTAGGCTTAAGGCCTGGGCACAAGTGCGGGCTAGGCTTAAGGCCTGGGCACAAGTGCGGGCTAGGCTTAAGGCCTGAGCACCAGTACGGGCTAGGCTTTAGGCCTGGGCACAAGTGCGGGCTGGGCTTAAGGCAGGGGCACAAGTGTGGGCTTGGCTTAAAGCAGGGGCACAAGTGCAGGCTAGGCTTAAGGCCTGGGCACAAGTGCAGTGCTGGCTAGAATCAAGGCAGAGGGCACAAGTGCTGGCTAGGCTCATGGCATGGGCACAAGTGTGGGCTAGGCTTAAGGAATGGGCACAAGTGCGGGCTAGGCTTAAGTCCTGGGCACAAGTGCGGGCTAGGTTTAAGACCTGGGCACAAGTGCGGGCTAGGCTTAAGGCCTGGGCACAAGTGCGGGCTAGGCTTAAGGCATGGGCACAAGTGCGGGCTAGGCTTAAGGCCTGAGCACAAGTGCAGGCTAGGCTTTAGGCCTGGGCACAAGTGCGGGCTTGGCTTAAGGCAGGGGCACAAGTGCCGGCTTGGCTTAAAGCAGGGGCACAAGTGCAGGCTAGGCTTAAGGCAGGGGCACAAGTGCGGGCTTGGCTTAAGGCCAGGGCACAAGTGCGGGCTAGGCTTAATGCCTGGGCACAAGTGCGGGCTAGGCTTAAGGCCTGGGCACAAGTGCGGGCTAGGCTTAAGGCCTGGGCACAAGTGCAGGCTAGGCTTAAGGCCTGGGCACAAGTGCAGTGCTGGCTAGAATCAAGGCAGGGGGCACAAGTGCTGGCTAGGCTCAAGGCATGGGCACAAGTGCGGGCTAGGCTTAAGGAATGGGCACAAGTGAGGGCTAGGCTTAAGTCCTGGGCACAAGTGCGGGCTAGGCTTAAGGCCTGGGCACAAGTGCAGTGCTGGCTAGGATCAAGGCAGGGGGCACAAGTGCTGGCTAGGCTTAAGGCATGGGCACAAGTGAAGGCTAGGCTTAAGACCTGGGCACAAGTGCGGGCTAGGCTTAAGGCCTGGGCACTAGTGCGGGCTAGGCTTAAGGCCTGGGCACAAGTGCGGGCTAGGCTTAAGGCCTGAGCACAAGTGCGGGCTAGGCTTTAGGCCTGGGCACAAGTGCGGGCTTGGCTTAAGGCAGGGGCACAAGTGCGGGCTTGGCTTAAAGCAGGGGCACAAGTGCAGGCTAGGCTTAAGGCAGGGGCACAAGTGCGGGCTAGGCTTAAGGCAGGGGCACAAGTGCGGGATAGGCTTAAGGCAGGGGCACAAGTGCGGGATAGGCTTAAGGCCGGGGCACAAGTGCGGGCTAGGATTAAAGCCTGGGCACAAGTGCGGGCTAGGCTTAAGGCCTGAGCACAAGTGCGGGCTAGGCTTAAGGCAGGGGCACAAGTGCGGGCTTGGCTTAAAGCAGGGGCACAAGTGCGGGCTAGGCTTAAGGCAGGGGCACAAGTGCGGGCTAGGCTTAAGGCCGGGGCACAAGTGAGGGCTAGGCTTAAGGCAGGGGCACAAGTGCGGGCTTGGCTTAAGGCCGGGGCACAAGTGCGGGCTAGGCTTAAGGCAGGGGCACAAGTGCGGGCTAGGCTTAAGGCCGGGGCACAAGTGCGGGCTAGGCTTAAGGCCTGGGCACAAGTGCGGGCTAGGCTTAAGGCAGGGGCACAAGTGCGGGCTAGGCTTAAGGCCGGGGCACAAGTGCGGGCTAGGCTTAAGGCCTGGGCACAAGTGCGGGCTAGGCTTAAGGCCGGGGCACAAGTGCGGGCTAGGCTTAAGGCCTGGGCACAAGTGCAGTGCTGGCTAGAATCAAGGCATGGGGCAAAAGTGCTGGCTAGGCTCAAGGCATGGGCACAAGTGCGGGCTAGGCTTAAGGAATGGGCACAAGTGCGGGCTAGGCTTAAGGCCTGGGCCCAAGTGCTGGCTTGGCTTAAGGCAGGGGCACAAGTGAGGGCTTGGCTTAAGGCAGCGGCACAAGTGCGGGCTTGGCTGAATGCAGGGGCACAAGTGCGGGCTTGGCTAAAGGCAGGGGCACAAGTGCGGGCTTCGCTTAAGGCAGGGGCACAAGTGCGGGCTTCGCTTAAGGCAGGGGCACAAGTGCGGGCTTGGCTTAAGGCAGGGGCATAAGTGCGGGCTTGGCTTAAGGCAGGGGCACAAGTGCGGGCTAGGCTTAAGGCAGGGGCACAAGTGTGGGCTAGGCTTAAGGCCAGGGCACAAGTGCGGGCTAGGCTTAAGGCCTGGGCACAAGTGCGGGCTAGGCTTAAGGCCTGGGCACAAGTGCGGGCTAGGCTTAAGTCAGGAGCACAAGTGCAGTGCTGGCTAGGATCAAGGCAGGGGGCACAAGTGCTGGATATTCTTAAGGCATGGGCACAAGTGCGGGCTAGGCTTAAGGCCTGGGCACAAGTGCGGGCTTGGCTTAAGGCTGGGGCACAAGTGCGGGCTAGGCTTAAGGCCGGGGCACAAGTGCGGGCTAGGCTTAAGGCCTGGGCATAAGTCCGGGCTAGGCTTAAGGCCTGGGCACAAGTGCGGGCTAGGCTTAAAGCCTGGGCACAAGTGCAGTGCTGGCTAGGATCAAGGCAGGGGGCACAAGTGCTGGCTAGGCTTAAGGCCTGGGCCCAAGTGCGGGCTAGGCTTAAGGCCTGGGCACAAGTGCGGGCTAGGCTTAAGGCCTGGGCACAAGTGCAGTGCTGGCTAGGATCAAGGCAGGGGGCACAAGTGCTGGATAGGCTTAAGGCATGGGCACAAGTGCAGGCTAGGCTTAAGACCTGGGCACAAGTGCGGGCTAGGCTTAAGGCCTGGGCACAAGTGCGGGCTAGGCTTAAGGCATGGGCACAAGTGCGGGCTAGGCTTAAGGCCTGAGCACAAGTGCAGGCTAGACATTAGGCCGGGGCACAAGTGCGGGCTTGGCTTAAGGCAGGGGCACAAGTGCGGGCTTGGCTTAAAGCAGGGGCACAAGTGCAGGCTAGGCTTAAGGCAGGCGCACAAGTGCGGGCTTGGCTTAAGGCCAGGGCACAAGTGAGAGCTAGGCTTAATGCCTGGGCACAAGTGCGGGCTAGGCTTAAGGCCTGGGCACAAGTGCGGGCTAGGCTTAAGGCCTGGGCACAAGTGCAGGCTAGGCTTAAGGCCTGGGCACAAGTGCGGGCTAGGCTTAAGGCAGGGGCACAAGTGCGGGCTTGGCTTTAGGCAGGGGCACAAGTGCGGGCTTCGCTTAAGGCAGGGGCACAAGTGCGGGCTTGGCTTAAGGCAGGGGAACAAGTGCGGGCTTGGCTTAAGGCCAGGGCACAAGTGCGGGCTAGGCTTAATGCCTGGGCACAAGTGCGGGCTAGGCTTAAGGCCTGGGCACAAGTGCGGGCTAGGCTTAAGGCCTGGGCACAAGTGCAGGCTAGGCTTAAGGCCTGGGCACAAGTGCAGTGCTGGCTAGAATCAAGGCAGGGGGCACAAGTGCTGGCTAGGCTCAAGGCATGGGCACAAGTGCGGGCTAGGCTTAAGGAATGGGCACAAGTGCGGGCTAGGCTTAAGTCCTGGGCACAAGTGCGGGCTATGCTTAAGGCCTGGGCACAAGTGCAGTGCTGGCAAGGATCAAGGCAGGGGGCACAAGTGCTGGCTATGCTTAAGGCATGGGCACAAGTGCAGGCTAGGCTTAAGACCTGGGCACAAGTGCGGGCTAGGCTTAAGGCCTGGGCACAAGTGCGGGCTAGGCTTAAGGCCTGAGCACAAGTGCGGGCTAGGTTTTAGGCCTGGGCACAAGTGCGGACTTGGCTTAAGGCAGGGGCACAAGTGCGGGCTTGGCTTAAGGCCTGGACACAAGTGCGGGCTTGGCTTAAGGCAGGGGCACAAGTGCGGGCTAGGCTTAAGGCCGGGGCACAAGTGCGGGCTAGGCTTAAGGCCGGGGCACAAGTGCGGGCTAGGCTTAAGTCCGGGGCACAAGTGTGGGCTAGGATTAAGGCCTGGGCACAAGTGCGGGCTAGGCTTAAGTCCTGAGCTCAAGTGCGGGCTAGGCTTAAGGCCTGGGCACAAGTGCGGGCTTGGCTTAAGGCAGGGGCACAAGTGCGGGCTAGGCTTAAGGCCTGGGCACAAGTGCAGTGCTGGCTAGAATCAAGGCAGAGGGCACAAGTGCTGGCTAGGCTCATGGCATGGGCACAAGTGTGGGCTAGGCTTAAGGAATGGGCACAAGTGCGGGCTAGGCTTAAGTCCTGGGCACAAGTGCGGGCTAGGTTTAAGACCTGGGCACAAGTGCGGGCTAGGCTTAAGGCCTGGGCACAAGTGCGGGCTAGGCTTAAGTCCTGAGCTCAAGTGCGGGCTAGGCTTAAGGCCTGGGCACAAGTGTGGGCTTGGCTTAAAGCAGGGGCACAAGTGCAGGCTAGGCTTAAGGCCTGGGCACAAGTGCAGTGCTGGCTAGAATCAAGGCAGAGGGCACAAGTGCTGGCTAGGCTCATGGCATGGGCACAAGTGTGGGCTAGGCTTAAGGAATGGGCACAAGTGCGGGCTAGGCTTAAGTCCTGGGCACAAGTGCGGGCTAGGTTTAAGACCTGGGCACAAGTGCGGGCTAGGCTTAAGGCCTGGGCACAAGTGCGGGCTAGGCTTAAGGCATGGGCACAAGTGCGGGCTAGGCTTAAGGCCTGAGCACAAGTGCAGGCTAGGCTTTAGGCCTGGGCACAAGTGCGGGCTTGGCTTAAGGCAGGGGCACAAGTGCCGGCTTGGCTTAAAGCAGGGGCACAAGTGCAGGCTAGGCTTAAGGCAGGGGCACAAGTGCGGGCTTGGCTTAAGGCCAGGGCACAAGTGCGGGCTAGGCTTAATGCCTGGGCACAAGTGCGGGCTAGGCTTAAGGCCTGGGCACAAGTGCGGGCTAGGCTTAAGGCCTGGGCACAAGTGCAGGCTAGGCTTAAGGCCTGGGCACAAGTGCAGTGCTGGCTAGAATCAAGGCAGGGGGCACAAGTGCTGGCTAGGCTCAAGGCATGGGCACAAGTGCGGGCTAGGCTTAAGGAATGGGCACAAGTGAGGGCTAGGCTTAAGTCCTGGGCACAAGTGCGGGCTAGGCTTAAGGCCTGGGCACAAGTGCAGTGCTGGCTAGGATCAAGGCAGGGGGCACAAGTGCTGGCTAGGCTTAAGGCATGGGCACAAGTGAAGGCTAGGCTTAAGACCTGGGCACAAGTGCGGGCTAGGCTTAAGGCCTGGGCACTAGTGCGGGCTAGGCTTAAGGCCTGGGCACAAGTGCGGGCTAGGCTTAAGGCCTGAGCACAAGTGCGGGCTAGGCTTTAGGCCTGGGCACAAGTGCGGGCTTGGCTTAAGGCAGGGGCACAAGTGCGGGCTTGGCTTAAAGCAGGGGCACAAGTGCAGGCTAGGCTTAAGGCAGGGGCACAAGTGCGGGCTAGGCTTAAGGCAGGGGCACAAGTACGGGATAGGCTTAAGGCAGGGGCACAAGTGCGGGATAGGCTTAAGGCCGGGGCACAAGTGCGGGCTAGGATTAAAGCCTGGGCACAAGTGCGGGCTAGGCTTAAGGCCTGAGCACAAGTGCGGGCTAGGCTTAAGGCAGGGGCACAAGTGCGGGCTTGGCTTAAAGCAGGGGCACAAGTGCGGGCTTGGCTTAAAGCAGGGGCACAAGTGCGGGCTAGGCTTAAGGCCGGGGCACAAGTGAGGGCTAGGCTTAAGGCAGGGGCACAAGTGCGGGCTTGGCTTAAGGCCGGGGCACAAGTGCGGGCTAGGCTTAAGGCAGGGGCACAAGTGCGGGCTAGGCTTAAGGCCGGGGCACAAGTGCGGGCTAGGCTTAAGGCCTGGGCACAAGTGCGGGCTAGGCTTAAGGCAGGGGCACAAGTGCGGGCTAGGCTTAAGGCCGGGGCACAAGTGCGGGCTAGGCTTAAGGCCTGGGCACAAGTGCGGGCTAGGCTTAAGGCCGGGGCACAAGTGCGGGCTAGGCTTAAGGCCTGGGCACAAGTGCAGTGCTGGCTAGAATCAAGGCATGGGGCAAAAGTGCTGGCTAGGCTCAAGGCATGGGCACAAGTGCGGGCTAGGCTTAAGGAATGGGCACAAGTGCGGGCTAGGCTTAAGGCCTGGGCCCAAGTGCTGGCTTGGCTTAAGGCAGGGGCACAAGTGAGGGCTTGGCTTAAGGCAGCGGCACAAGTGCGGGCTTGGCTGAATGCAGGGGCACAAGTGCGGGCTTGGCTAAAGGCAGGGGCACAAGTGCGGGCTTCGCTTAAGGCAGGGGCACAAGTGCGGGCTTCGCTTAAGGCAGGGGCACAAGTGCGGGCTAGGCTTAAGGCAGGGGCACAAGTGCGGGCTTGGCTGAATGCAGGGGCACAAGTGCGGGCTTGGCTAAAGGCAGGGGCACAAGTGCGGGCTTCGCTTAAGGCAGGGGCACAAGTGCGGGCTTCGCTTAAGGCAGGGGCACAAGTGCGGGCTTGGCTTAAGGCAGGGGCACAAGTGCGGGCTAGGCTTAAGGCAGGGGCACAAGTGTGGGCTAGGCTTAAGGCCAGGGCACAAGTGCGGGCTAGGCTTAAGGCCTGGGCACAAGTGCGGGCTAGGCTTAAGGCCTGGGCACAAGTGCGGGCTAGGCTTAAGGCAGGAGCACAAGTGCAGTGCTGGCTAGGATCAAGGCAGGGGGCACAAGTGCTGGATATTCTTAAGGCATGGGCACAAGTGCGGGCTAGGCTTAAGGCCTGGGCACAAGTGCGGGCTTGGCTTAAGGCTGGGGCACAAGTGCGGGCTAGGCTTAAGGCCGGGGCACAAGTGCGGGCTAGGCTTAAGGCCTGGGCATAAGTCCGGGCTAGGCTTAAGGCCTGGGCACAAGTGCGGGCTAGGCTTAAAGCCTGGGCACAAGTGCAGTGCTGGCTAGGATCAAGGCAGGGGGCACAAGTGCTGGCTAGGCTTAAGGCCTGGGCCCAAGTGCGGGCTAGGCTTAAGGCCTGGGCACAAGTGCGGGCTAGGCTTAAGGCCTGGGCACAAGTGCAGTGCTGGCTAGGATCAAGGCAGGGGGCACAAGTGCTGGATAGGCTTAAGGCATGGGCACAAGTGCAGGCTAGGCTTAAGACCTGGGCACAAGTGCGGGCTAGGCTTAAGGCCTGGGCACAAGTGCGGGCTAGGCTTAAGGCATGGGCACAAGTGCGGGCTAGGCTTAAGGCCTGAGCACAAGTGCAGGCTAGACATTAGGCCTGGGCACAAGTGCGGGCTTGGCTTAAGGCCTGGGCACAAGTGAGAGCTAGGCTTAATGCCTGGGCACAAGTGCGGGCTAGGCTTAAGGCCTGGGCACAAGTGCGGGCTAGGCTTAAGGCCTGGGCACAAGTGCAGGCTAGGCTTAAGGCCTGGGCACAAGTGCGGGCTAGGCTTAAGGCAGGGGCACAAGTGCGGGCTTGGCTTTAGGCAGGGGCACAAGTGCGGGCTTCGCTTAAGGCAGGGGCACAAGTGCGGGCTTGGCTTAAGGCAGGGGAACAAGTGCGGGCTTGGCTTAAGGCCAGGGCACAAGTGCGGGCTAGGCTTAATGCCTGGGCACAAGTGCGGGCTAGGCTTAAGGCCTGGGCACAAGTGCGGGCTAGGCTTAAGGCATGGGCACAATTGCAGGCTAGGCTTAAGGCCGGGGCACAAGTGCAGTGCTGGCTAGAATCAAGGCAGGGGGCACAAGTGCTGGCTAGGCTCAAGGCATGGGCACAAGTGCGGGCTAGGCTTAAGGAATGGGCACAAGTGCGGGCTAGGCTTAAGTCCTGGGCACAAGTGCGGGCTATGCTTAAGGCCTGGGCACAAGTGCAGTGCTGGCAAGGATCAAGGCAGGGGGCTCAAGTGCTGGCTATGCTTAAGGCATGGGCACAAGTGCAGGCTAGGCTTAAGACCTGGGCACAAGTGCGGGCTAGGCTTAAGGCCTGGGCACAAGTGCGGGCTAGGCTTAAGGCCTGAGCACAAGTGCGGGCTAGGCTTTAGGCCTGGGCACAAGTGCGGACTTGGCTTAAGGCAGGGTCACAAGTGCGGGCTTGGCTTAAGGCCTGGACACAAGTGCGGGCTTGGCTTAAGGCAGGGGCACAAGTGCGGGCTAGGCTTAAGGCCGGGGCACAAGTGAGGGCTAGGCTTAAGGCCGGGGCACAAGTGCGGGCTAGGCTTAAGGCCGGGGCACAAGTGTGGGCTAGGATTAAGGCCTGGGCACAAGTGCGGGCTAGGCTTAAGTCCTGAGCTCAAGTGCGGGCTAGGCTTAAGGCCTGGGCACAAGTGCGGGCTTGGCTTAAGGCAGGGGCACAAGTGCGGGCTAGGCTTAAGGCAGGGGCACAAGTGCGGGCTAGGCTTAAGGCCGGGGCACAAGTGAGGGCTAGGCTTAAGGCAGGGGCACAAGTGCGGGCATGGCTTAAGGCCGGGGCACAAGTGCGGGCTAGGCTTAAGGCAGGGGCACAAGTGCGGGCTAGGCTTAAGGCCGGGGCACAAGTGCGGGCTAGGCTTAAGGCCTGGGCACAAGTGCGGGCTAGGCTTAAGGCCTGGGCACAAGTGCGGGCTAGGCTTAAGTCCTGAGCTCAAGTGCGGGCTAGGCTTAAGGCCTGGGCACAAGTGCGGGCTTGGCTTAAGGCAGGGGCACAAGTGCGGGCTTGGCTTAAAGCAGGGGCACAAGTGCGGGCTAGGCTTAAGGCAGGGGCACAAGTGCGGGCTAGGCTTAAGGCCGGGGCACAAGTGAGGGCTAGGCTTAAGGCAGGGGCACAAGTGCGGGCTTGGCTTAAGGCCTGCACACAAGTGCGGGCTTGGCTTAAGGCAGGGGCACAAGTGCGGGCTAGGCTTAAGGCCGGGGCACAAGTGCGGGCTAGGCTTAAGGCCGGGGCACAAGTGCGGGCTAGGCTTAAGGCAGGGGCACAAGTGTGGGCTAGGATTAAGGCCTGGGCACAAGTGCGGGCTAGGCTTAAGTCCTGAGCTCAAGTGCGGGCTAGGCTTAAGGCCTGGGCACAAGTGCGGGCTTGGCTTAAGGCAGGGGCACAAGTGCGGGCTTGGCTTAAAGCAGGGGCACAAGTGCGGGCTAGGCTTAAGGCAGGGGCACAAGTGCGGGCTAGGCTTAAGGCCGGGGCACAAGTGCGGGCTAGGCTTAAGGCATGGGCACAATTGCAGGCTAGGCTTAAGGCCTGGGCACAAGTGCAGTGCTGGCTAGAATCAAGGCAGGGGGCACAAGTGCTGGCTAGGCTCAAGGCATGGGCACAAGTGCGGGCTAGGCTTAAGGAATGGGCACAAGTGCGGGCTAGGCTTAAGGCCGGGGCACAAGTACGGGCTAGGCTTAAGGCCTGGGCAGTCCGGGCTAGGCTTAAGGCCTGGGCAGTCCGGGCTAGGCTTAAGGCCTGGGCACAAGTGCGGGCTAGGCTTAAAGCCTGGGCACAAGTGCAGT
The DNA here is from genome assembly GCF_032444005.1 of Ranitomeya imitator. Lineage (NCBI taxonomy): Eukaryota > Metazoa > Chordata > Amphibia > Anura > Dendrobatidae > Ranitomeya > Ranitomeya imitator. Next base: position 48,334 of record NW_027193862.1, on the reverse strand, counting down.
GCTGGCTAGGATCAAGGAAGGGGGCACAAAGCTTAAGGCCTGGGCATAAGTGCGGGCTAGGCTTAAGGCCTGGGCACAAGTGCGGGCTAGGCTTAAGGCCTGGGCACAAGTGCGGGCTAGGCTTAAAGGGACACTGTCACCTGAATTTGGAGGGAACAATCTTCAGCCATTGATGCAGGATTTTGGGGTTTTTGATTCACCCTTTCCTTACCCGCTGGCTGCATGCTGGCTGCAATATTGGATTGAAGTTAATTCTCTGTCCTCCGTAGTACATGCGTGCACAAACCAATCTTGCCTTGCGCAGGCATGTACTATGGAGGACAGAGAATGAACTTCAATACAATATTGCAGCCAGCATGCAGCCAGCGGGTAAGGAAAGGATGAATCAAAATCCCCAAAACCCCGCCTCCATGGCTGAAGATTGTTCCCTCCAAATTCAGGTGACAGTGTCCCTTTAAGGCCTGGGCACAAGTGCGGGCTAGGCTTAAGGCCTGGGCACAAGTGCGGGCTAGGCTTTAGGCCTGGGCACAAGTGCGGGCTTTGCTTAAGGCAGGGGCACAAGTGCGGGCTTGGCTTAAGGCAGGGGCACAAGTGCGGGCTAGGCTTAAGGCCGGGGCACAAGTGCGGGCTAGGCTTAAGGCAGGGACACAAGTGCGGGCTTGGCTTAAGGCAGGGGCACAAGTGCGGGCTAGGCTTAAGGCCGGGGCACAAGTGCGGGCTAGGCTTAAGGCCGTGGCACAAGTGCGGGCTAGGCTTAAGGCCGGGGCACAAGTGCGGGCTAGGATTAAGGCCTGGGCACAAGTGCGGGCTAGGCTTAAGGCCTGAGCTCAAGTGCGGGCTAGGCTTAAGGCCTGGGCACAAGTGCGGGCTTGGCTTAAGGCAGGGGCACAATTGCGGGCTTGGCTTAAAGCAGGGGCACAAGTGCGGGCTAGGCTTAAGGCAGGGGCACAAGTGCGGGCTAGGCTTAAGGCCGGGGCACAAGTGAGGGCTAGGCTTAAGGCAGGGGCACAAGTGCGGGCTTGGCTTAAGGCCGGGGCACAAGTGCGGGCTAGGCTTAAGGCAGGGGCACAAGTGCGGGCTAGGCTTAAGGCCGGGGCACAAGTGCGGGCTAGGCTTAAGGCCTGGGCACAAGTGCGGGCTAGGCTTAAGGACTGGGCACAAGTGCAGGCTAGGCTTAAGGCCTGGGCACAAGTGCAGTGCTGGCTAGAATCAAGGCAGGGGGCACAAGTGCTGGATATTCTTAAGGCATGGGCACAAGTGCGGGCTAGGCTTAAGGCCTGGGCACAAGTGCGGGCTAGGCTTAAGGCCGGGGCACAAGTGCGGGCTAGGCTTAAGGCCTGGGCATAAGTCCGGGCTAGGCTTAAGGCCTGGGCACAAGTGCGGGCTAGGCTTAAAGCCTGGGCACAAGTGCAGTGCTGGCTAGGATCAAGGAAGGGGGCACAAAGCTTAAGGCCTGGGCATAAGTGCGGGCTAGGCTTAAGGCCTGGGCACAAGTGCGGGCTAGGCTTAAGGCCTGGGCACAAGTGCGGGCTAGGCTTAAAGGGACACTGTCACCTGAATTTGGAGGGAACAATCTTCAGCCATTGATGCAGGATTTTGGGGTTTTTGATTCACTCTTTCCTTACCCGCTGGCTGCATGCTGGCTGCAATATTGGATTGAAGTTAATTCTCTGTCCTCCGTAGTACATGCGTGCACAAACCAATCTTGCCTTGCGCAGGCATGTACTATGGAGGACAGAGAATGAACTTCAATCCAATATTGCAGCCAGCATGCAGCCAGCGGGTAAGGAAAGGATGAATCAAAATCCCCAAAACCCCGCCTCCATGGCTGAAGATTGTTCCCTCCAAATTCAGGTGACAGTGTCCCTTTAAGGCCTGGGCACAAGTGCGGGCTAGGCTTAAGGCCTGGGCACAAGTGCGGGCTAGGCTTAAGGCCTGGGCACAAGTGCGGGCTAGGCTTAAGGCATGGGCACAAGTGCAGTGCTGGCTAGGATCAAGGCAGGGGGCACAAGTGCGGGCTAGGCTTAAGGCCTGGGCACAAGTGCGGGCTAGGCTTAAGGCCTGGGCACAAGTGCGGGCTAGGCTTAAGGCATGGGCACAAGTGCAGTGCTGGCTAGGATCAAGGCAGGGGGCACAAGTGCTGGCTAGGTTTAAGGCCTGGGCACAAGTGCGGGCTAGGCTTAAGGCCTGAGCACAAGTGCGGGCTAGGCTTTAGGCCTGGGCACAAGTGCGGGCTTGGCTTAAGGCAGGGGCACAAGTGCGGGCTTGGCTTAAAGCAGGGGCACAAGTGCAGGCAAGCCTTAAGGCAGGGGCACAAGTGCGGGCTAGGCTTAAGGCCAGGGCACAAGTGCGGGCTAGGCTTAATGCCTGGGCACAAGTGCGGGCTAGGCTTAAGGCCTGGGCACAAGTGCGGGCTAGGCTTAAGGCCTGGGCACAAGTGCAGGCTAGGCTTAAGGCCTGGGCACAAGTGCAGTGCTGGCTAGAATCAAGGCAGGGGGCACAAGTGCTGGCTAGGCTCAAGGCATGGGCACATGTGCGGGCTAGGCTTAAGGAATGGGCACAAGTGCGGGCTAGGCTTAAGTCCTGGGCACAAGTGCGGGCTAGGCTTAAGGCCTGGGCACAAGTGCAGTGCTGGCTAGGATCAAGGCAGGGTGCACAAGTGCTGGCTAGGCTTAAGGCATGGGCACAAGTGCAGGCTAGGCTTAAGACCTGGGCACAAGTGCGGGCTAGGCTTAAGGCCTGGGCACAAGTGCGTGCTAGGCTTAAGGCCTGGGCACAAGTGCGGGCTAGGCTTAAGGCCTGAGCACAAGTGCGGGCTAGGCTTTAGGCCTGGGCACAAGTGCAGGCTGGGCTTAAGGCAGGGGCACAAGTGTGGGCTTGGCTTAAAGCAGGGGTACAAGTGCAGGCTAGGCTTAAGGCCTGGGCACAAGTGCAGTGCTGGCTAGAATCAAGGCAGAGGGCACAAGTGCTGGCTAGGCTCATGGCATGGGCACAAGTGTGGGCTAGGCTTAAGGAATGGGCACAAGTGCGGGCTAGGCTTAAGTCCTGGGCACAAGTGCGGGCTAGGTTTAAGGCAGGGGCACAAGTGCGGGCTTGGCTTAAAGCAGGGGCACAAGTGCAGGCTAGGCTTAAGGCAGGGGCACAAGTGCGGGCTAGGCTTAAGGCAGGGGCACAAGTGCGGGCTAGGCTTAAGACCTGGGCACAAGTGCGGGCTAGGCTTAAGTCCTGGGCACAAGTGCTGGCTAGGCTTAAGGCCAGGGCACAAGTGCGGGCTAGGCTTAATGCCTGGGCACAAGTGCGGGCTAGGCTTAAGGCCTGGGCACAAGTGCGGGCTAGGCTTAAGGCCTGGGCACAAGTGCGGGCTAGGCTTAAGGCCTGGGCACAAGTGCGGGCTAGGCTTAAGGCCTGAGCACAAGTGCGGGCTAGGCTTAAGGCCTGGGCACAAGTGCGGGCTAGGCTTAAGGCCTGGGCACAAGTGCAGGCTAGGCTTAAGGCCTGGGCACAAGTGCAGTGCTGGCTAGAATCAAGGCAGGGGGCACAAGTGCTGGCTAGGCTCAAGGCATGGGCACATGTGCGGGCTAGGCTTAAGGAATGGGCACAAGTGCGGGCTAGGCTTAAGTCCTGGGCACAAGTGCGGGCTAGGCTTAAGGCCTGGGCACAAGTGCAGTGCTGGCTAGGATCAAGGCAGGGTGCACAAGTGCTGGCTAGGCTTAAGGCATGGGCACAAGTGCAGGCTAGGCTTAAGACCTGGGCACAAGTGCGGGCTAGGCTTAAGGCCTGGGCACAAGTGCGGGCTAGGCTTAAGGCCTGGGCACAAGTGCGGGCTAGGCTTAAGGCCTGGGCACAAGTGCGGGCTAGGCTTAAGGCCTGAGCACCAGTACGGGCTAGGCTTTAGGCCTGGGCACAAGTGCGGGCTGGGCTTAAGGCAGGGGCACAAGTGTGGGCTTGGCTTAAAGCAGGGGCACAAGTGCAGGCTAGGCTTAAGGCCTGGGCACAAGTGCAGTGCTGGCTAGAATCAAGGCAGAGGGCACAAGTGCTGGCTAGGCTCATGGCATGGGCACAAGTGTGGGCTAGGCTTAAGGAATGGGCACAAGTGCGGGCTAGGCTTAAGTCCTGGGCACAAGTGCGGGCTAGGTTTAAGACCTGGGCACAAGTGCGGGCTAGGCTTAAGGCCTGGGCACAAGTGCGGGCTAGGCTTAAGGCATGGGCACAAGTGCGGGCTAGGCTTAAGGCCTGAGCACAAGTGCAGGCTAGGCTTTAGGCCTGGGCACAAGTGCGGGCTTGGCTTAAGGCAGGGGCACAAGTGCCGGCTTGGCTTAAAGCAGGGGCACAAGTGCAGGCTAGGCTTAAGGCAGGGGCACAAGTGCGGGCTTGGCTTAAGGCCAGGGCACAAGTGCGGGCTAGGCTTAATGCCTGGGCACAAGTGCGGGCTAGGCTTAAGGCCTGGGCACAAGTGCGGGCTAGGCTTAAGGCCTGGGCACAAGTGCAGGCTAGGCTTAAGGCCTGGGCACAAGTGCAGTGCTGGCTAGAATCAAGGCAGGGGGCACAAGTGCTGGCTAGGCTCAGGGCATGGGCACAAGTGCGGGCTAGGCTTAAGGAATGGGCACAAGTGAGGGCTAGGCTTAAGTCCTGGGCACAAGTGCGGGCTAGGCTTAAGGCCTGGGCACAAGTGCAGTGCTGGCTAGGATCAAGGCAGGGGGCACAAGTGCTGGCTAGGCTTAAGGCATGGGCACAAGTGAAGGCTAGGCTTAAGACCTGGGCACAAGTGCGGGCTAGGCTTAAGGCCTGGGCACTAGTGCGGGCTAGGCTTAAGGCCTGGGCACAAGTGCGGGCTAGGCTTAAGGCCTGAGCACAAGTGCGGGCTAGGCTTTAGGCCTGGGCACAAGTGCGGGCTTGGCTTAAGGCAGGGGCACAAGTGCGGGCTTGGCTTAAAGCAGGGGCACAAGTGCAGGCTAGGCTTAAGGCAGGGGCACAAGTGCGGGCTAGGCTTAAGGCAGGGGCACAAGTGCGGGATAGGCTTAAGGCAGGGGCACAAGTGCGGGATAGGCTTAAGGCCGGGGCACAAGTGCGGGCTAGGATTAAAGCCTGGGCACAAGTGCGGGCTAGGCTTAAGGCCTGAGCACAAGTGCGGGCTAGGCTTAAGGCAGGGGCACAAGTGCGGGCTTGGCTTAAAGCAGGGGCACAAGTGCGGGCTAGGCTTAAGGCAGGGGCACAAGTGCGGGCTAGGCTTAAGGCCGGGGCACAAGTGAGGGCTAGGCTTAAGGCAGGGGCACAAGTGCGGGCTAGGCTTAAGGCCTGAGCACAAGTGCAGGCTAGGCTTTAGGCCTGGGCACAAGTGCGGGCTTGGCTTAAGGCAGGGGCACAAGTGCCGGCTTGGCTTAAAGCAGGGGCACAAGTGCAGGCTAGGCTTAAGGCAGGGGCACAAGTGCGGGCTTGGCTTAAGGCCAGGGCACAAGTGCGGGCTAGGCTTAATGCCTGGGCACAAGTGCGGGCTAGGCTTAAGGCCTGGGCACAAGTGCGGGCTAGGCTTAAGGCCTGGGCACAAGTGCAGGCTAGGCTTAAGGCCTGGGCACAAGTGCAGTGCTGGCTAGAATCAAGGCAGGGGGCACAAGTGCTGGCTAGGCTCAAGGCATGGGCACAAGTGCGGGCTAGGCTTAAGGAATGGGCACAAGTGAGGGCTAGGCTTAAGTCCTGGGCACAAGTGCGGGCTAGGCTTAAGGCCTGGGCACAAGTGCAGTGCTGGCTAGGATCAAGGCAGGGGGCACAAGTGCTGGCTAGGCTTAAGGCATGGGCACAAGTGAAGGCTAGGCTTAAGACCTGGGCACAAGTGCGGGCTAGGCTTAAGGCCTGGGCACTAGTGCGGGCTAGGCTTAAGGCCTGGGCACAAGTGCGGGCTAGGCTTAAGGCCTGAGCACAAGTGCGGGCTAGGCTTTAGGCCTGGGCACAAGTGCGGGCTTGGCTTAAGGCAGGGGCACAAGTGCGGGCTTGGCTTAAAGCAGGGGCACAAGTGCAGGCTAGGCTTAAGGCAGGGGCACAAGTGCGGGCTAGGCTTAAGGCAGGGGCACAAGTGCGGGATAGGCTTAAGGCAGGGGCACAAGTGCGGGATAGGCTTAAGGCCGGGGCACAAGTGCGGGCTAGGATTAAAGCCTGGGCACAAGTGCGGGCTAGGCTTAAGGCCTGAGCACAAGTGCGGGCTAGGCTTAAGGCAGGGGCACAAGTGCGGGCTTGGCTTAAAGCAGGGGCACAAGTGCGGGCTAGGCTTAAGGCAGGGGCACAAGTGCGGGCTAGGCTTAAGGCCGGGGCACAAGTGAGGGCTAGGCTTAAGGCAGGGGCACAAGTGCGGGCTTGGCTTAAGGCCGGGGCACAAGTGCGGGCTAGGCTTAAGGCAGGGGCACAAGTGCGGGCTAGGCTTAAGGCCGGGGCACAAGTGCGGGCTAGGCTTAAGGCCTGGGCACAAGTGCGGGCTAGGCTTAAGGCAGGGGCACAAGTGCGGGCTAGGCTTAAGGCCGGGGCACAAGTGCGGGCTAGGCTTAAGGCCTGGGCACAAGTGCGGGCTAGGCTTAAGGCCGGGGCACAAGTGCGGGCTAGGCTTAAGGCCTGGGCACAAGTGCAGTGCTGGCTAGAATCAAGGCATGGGGCAAAAGTGCTGGCTAGGCTCAAGGCATGGGCACAAGTGCGGGCTAGGCTTAAGGAATGGGCACAAGTGCGGGCTAGGCTTAAGGCCTGGGCCCAAGTGCTGGCTTGGCTTAAGGCAGGGGCACAAGTGAGGGCTTGGCTTAAGGCAGCGGCACAAGTGCGGGCTTGGCTGAATGCAGGGGCACAAGTGCGGGCTTGGCTAAAGGCAGGGGCACAAGTGCGGGCTTCGCTTAAGGCAGGGGCACAAGTGCGGGCTTCGCTTAAGGCAGGGGCACAAGTGCGGGCTTGGCTTAAGGCAGGGGCATAAGTGCGGGCTTGGCTTAAGGCAGGGGCACAAGTGCGGGCTAGGCTTAAGGCAGGGGCACAAGTGTGGGCTAGGCTTAAGGCCAGGGCACAAGTGCGGGCTAGGCTTAAGGCCTGGGCACAAGTGCGGGCTAGGCTTAAGGCCTGGGCACAAGTGCGGGCTAGGCTTAAGGCAGGAGCACAAGTGCAGTGCTGGCTAGGATCAAGGCAGGGGGCACAAGTGCTGGATATTCTTAAGGCATGGGCACAAGTGCGGGCTAGGCTTAAGGCCTGGGCACAAGTGCGGGCTTGGCTTAAGGCTGGGGCACAAGTGCGGGCTAGGCTTAAGGCCGGGGCACAAGTGCGGGCTAGGCTTAAGGCCTGGGCATAAGTCCGGGCTAGGCTTAAGGCCTGGGCACAAGTGCGGGCTAGGCTTAAAGCCTGGGCACAAGTGCAGTGCTGGCTAGGATCAAGGCAGGGGGCACAAGTGCTGGCTAGGCTTAAGGCCTGGGCCCAAGTGCGGGCTAGGCTTAAGGCCTGGGCACAAGTGCGGGCTAGGCTTAAGGCCTGGGCACAAGTGCAGTGCTGGCTAGGATCAAGGCAGGGGGCACAAGTGCTGGATAGGCTTAAGGCATGGGCACAAGTGCAGGCTAGGCTTAAGACCTGGGCACAAGTGCGGGCTAGGCTTAAGGCCTGGGCACAAGTGCGGGCTAGGCTTAAGGCATGGGCACAAGTGCGGGCTAGGCTTAAGGCCTGAGCACAAGTGCAGGCTAGACATTAGGCCTGGGCACAAGTGCGGGCTTGGCTTAAGGCAGGGGCACAAGTGCGGGCTTGGCTTAAAGCAGGGGCACAAGTGCAGGCTAGGCTTAAGGCAGGCGCACAAGTGCGGGCTTGGCTTAAGGCCAGGGCACAAGTGAGAGCTAGGCTTAATGCCTGGGCACAAGTGCGGGCTAGGCTTAAGGCCTGGGCACAAGTGCGGGCTAGGCTTAAGGCCTGGGCACAAGTGCAGGCTAGGCTTAAGGCCTGGGCACAAGTGCGGGCTAGGCTTAAGGCAGGGGCACAAGTGCGGGCTTGGCTTTAGGCAGGGGCACAAGTGCGGGCTTCGCTTAAGGCAGGGGCACAAGTGCGGGCTTGGCTTAAGGCAGGGGAACAAGTGCGGGCTTGGCTTAAGGCCAGGGCACAAGTGCGGGCTAGGCTTAATGCCTGGGCACAAGTGCGGGCTAGGCTTAAGGCCTGGGCACAAGTGCGGGCTAGGCTTAAGGCCTGGGCACAAGTGCAGGCTAGGCTTAAGGCCTGGGCACAAGTGCAGTGCTGGCTAGAATCAAGGCAGGGGGCACAAGTGCTGGCTAGGCTCAAGGCATGGGCACAAGTGCGGGCTAGGCTTAAGGAATGGGCACAAGTGCGGGCTAGGCTTAAGTCCTGGGCACAAGTGCGGGCTATGCTTAAGGCCTGGGCACAAGTGCAGTGCTGGCAAGGATCAAGGCAGGGGGCACAAGTGCTGGCTATGCTTAAGGCATGGGCACAAGTGCAGGCTAGGCTTAAGACCTGGGCACAAGTGCGGGCTAGGCTTAAGGCCTGGGCACAAGTGCGGGCTAGGCTTAAGGCCTGAGCACAAGTGCGGGCTAGGCTTTAGGCCTGGGCACAAGTGCGGACTTGGCTTAAGGCAGGGGCACAAGTGCGGGCTTGGCTTAAGGCCTGGACACAAGTGCGGGCTTGGCTTAAGGCAGGGGCACAAGTGCGGGCTAGGCTTAAGGCCGGGGCACAAGTGCGGGCTAGGCTTAAGGCCGGGGCACAAGTGCGGGCTAGGCTTAAGTCCGGGGCACAAGTGTGGGCTAGGATTAAGGCCTGGGCACAAGTGCGGGCTAGGCTTAAGTCCTGAGCTCAAGTGCGGGCTAGGCTTAAGGCCTGGGCACAAGTGCGGGCTTGGCTTAAGGCAGGGGCACAAGTGCGGGCTAGGCTTAAGGCAGGGGCACAAGTGCGGGCTAGGCTTAAGGCCGGGGCACAAGTGAGGGCTAGGCTTAAGGCAGGGGCACAAGTGCGGGCTTGGCTTAAGGCCGGGGCACAAGTGCGGGCTAGGCTTAAGGCAGGGGCACAAGTGCGGGCTAGGCTTAAGGCCGGGGCACAAGTGCGGGCTAGGCTTAAGGCCTGGGCACAAGTGCGGGCTAGGCTTAAGGCCTGGGCACAAGTGCGGGCTAGGCTTAAGTCCTGAGCTCAAGTGCGGGCTAGGCTTAAGGCCTGGGCACAAGTGCGGGCTTGGCTTAAGGCAGGGGCACAAGTGCGGGCTTGGCTTAAAGCAGGGGCACAAGTGCGGGCTAGGCTTAAGGCAGGGGCACAAGTGCGGGCTAGGCTTAAGGCCGGGGCACAAGTGAGGGCTAGGCTTAAGGCAGGGGCACAAGTGCGGGCTTGGCTTAAGGCCTGGACACAAGTGCGGGCTTGGCTTAAGGCAGGGGCACAAGTGCGGGCTAGGCTTAAGGCCGGGGCACAAGTGCGGGCTAGGCTTAAGGCCGGGGCACAAGTGCGGGCTAGGCTTAAGGCAGGGGCACAAGTGTGGGCTAGGATTAAGGCCTGGGCACAAGTGCGGGCTAGGCTTAAGACCTGAGCTCAAGTGCGGGCTAGGCTTAAGGCCTGGGCACAAGTGCGGGCTTGGCTTAAGGCAGGGGCACAAGTGCGGGCTTGGCTTAAAGCAGGGGCACAAGTGCGGGCTAGGCTTAAGGCAGGGGCACAAGTGCGGGCTAGGCTTAAGGCCGGGGCACAAGTGAGGGCTAGGCTTAAGGCAGGGGCACAAGTGCGGGCTTGGCTTAAGGCCGGGGCACAAGTGCGGGCTAGGCTTAAGGCAGGGGCACAAGTGCGGGCTAGGCTTAAGGCCGGGGCACAAGTGCGGGCTAGGCTTAAGGCCTGGGCACAAGTGCGGGCTAGGCTTAAGGACTGGGCACAAGTGCAGGCTAGGCTTAAGGCCTGGGCACAAGTGCAGTGCTGGCTAGAATCAAGGCAGGGGGCACAAGTGCTGGATATTCTTAAGGCATGGGCACAAGTGCGGGCTAGGCTTAAGGCCTGGGCACAAGTGCGGGCTAGGCTTAAGGCCGGGGCACAAGTACGGGCTAGGCTTAAGGCCTGGGCAGTCCGGGCTAGGCTTAAGGCCTGGGCACAAGTGCGGGCTAGGCTTAAAGCCTGGGCACAAGTGCAGTGCTGGCTAGGATCAAGGAAGGGGGCACAAAGCTTAAGGCCTGGGCATAAGTGCGGGCTAGGCTTAAGGCCTGGGCACAAGTGCGGGCTAGGCTTAAGGCCTGGGCACAAGTGCGGGCTAGGCTTAAAGGGACACTGTCACCTGAATTTGGAGGGAACAATCTTCAGCCATTGATGCAGGATTTTGGGGTTTTTGATTCACCCTTTCCTTACCCGCTGGCTGCATGCTGGCTGCAATATTGGATTGAAGTTAATTCTCTGTCCTCCGTAATACATGCGTGCACAAACCAATCTTGCCTTGCGCAGGCATGTACTATGGAGGACAGAGAATGAACTTCAATCCAATATTGCAGCCAGCATGCAGCCAGCGGGTAAGGAAAGGATGAATCAAAATCCCCAAAACCCCGCCTCCATGGCTGAAGATTGTTCCCTCCAAATTCAGGTGACAGTGTCCCTTTAAGGCCTGGGCACAAGTGCGGGCTAGGCTTAAGGCCTGGGCACAAGTGCGGGCTAGGCTTTAGGCCTGGGCACAAGTGCGGGCTTGGCTTAAGGCAGGGGCACAAGTGCGGGCTTGGCTTAAGGCCTGGACACAAGTGCGGGCTTGGCTTAAGGCAGGGGCACAAGTGCGGGCTAGGCTTAAGGCCGGGGCACAAGTGCGGGCTAGGCTTAAGGCCGTGGCACAAGTGCGGGCTAGGCTTAAGGCCGGGGCACAAGTGCGGGCTAGGATTAAGGCCTGGGCACAAGTGCGGGCTAGGCTTAAGGCCTGAGCTCAAGTGCGGGCTAGGCTTAAGGCCTGGGCACAAGTGCGGGCTTGGCTTAAGGCAGGGGCACAAGTGCGGGCTTGGCTTAAAGCAGGGGCACAAGTGCGGGCTAGGCTTAAGGCAGGGGCACAAGTGCGGGCTAGGCTTAAGGCCGGGGCACAAGTGAGGGCTAGGCTTAAGGCAGGGGCACAAGTGCGGGCTTGGCTTAAGGCCGGGGCACAAGTGCGGGCTAGGCTTAAGGCAGGGGCACAAGTGCGGGCTAGGCTTAAGGCCGGGGCACAAGTGCGGGCTAGGCTTAAGGCCTGGGCACAAGTGCGGGCTAGGCTTAAGGACTGGGCACAAGTGCAGGCTAGGCTTAAGGCCTGGGCACAAGTGCAGTGCTGGCTAGAATCAAGGCAGGGGGCACAAGTGCTGGATATTCTTAAGGCATGGGCACAAGTGCGGGCTAGGCTTAAGGCCTGGGCACAAGTGCGGGCTAGGCTTAAGGCCGGGGCACAAGTGCGGGCTAGGCTTAAGGCCTGGGCATAAGTCCGGGCTAGGCTTAAGGCCTGGGCACAAGTGCGGGCTAGGCTTAAAGCCTGGGCACAAGTGCAGTGCTGGCTAGGATCAAGGAAGGGGGCACAAAGCTTAAGGCCTGGGCATAAGTGCGGGCTAGGCTTAAGGCCTGGGCACAAGTGCGGGCTAGGCTTAAGGCCTGGGCACAAGTGCGGGCTAGGCTTAAAGGGACACTGTCACCTGAATTTGGAGGGAACAATCTTCAGCCATTGATGCAGGATTTTGGGGTTTTTGATTCACTCTTTCCTTACCCGCTGGCTGCATGCTGGCTGCAATATTGGATTGAAGTTAATTCTCTGTCCTCCGTAGTACATGCGTGCACAAACCAATCTTGCCTTGCGCAGGCATGTACTATGGAGGACAGAGAATGAACTTCAATCCAATATTGCAGCCAGCATGCAGCCAGCGGGTAAGGAAAGGATGAATCAAAATCCCCAAAACCCCGCCTCCATGGCTGAAGATTGTTCCCTCCAAATTCAGGTGACAGTGTCCCTTTAAGGCCTGGGCACAAGTGCGGGCTAGGCTTAAGGCCTGGGCACAAGTGCGGGCTAGGCTTAAGGCCTGGGCACAAGTGCGGGCTAGGCTTAAGGCATGGGCACAAGTGCAGTGCTGGCTAGGATCAAGGCAGGGGGCACAAGTGCTGGCTAGGTTTAAGGCCTGGGCACAAGTGCGGGCTAGGCTTAAGGCCTGGGCACAAGTGCGGGCTAGGCTTATGGCATGGGCACAAGTGCAGTGCTGGCTAGGATCGAGGCAGGGGGCACAAGTGCTGGATAGACTTAAGGCATGGGCACAAGTGCGGGCTAGGCTTAAGGCCTGGGCACAAGTGCAGGCTAGGCTTAAGGCCTGGGCACAAGTACGGGCTAGGCTTAAAGGGACACTGTCATCTGAATTTGGAGGGAACAATCTTCAGCCATTGAGGCGGGGTTTTGGGGTTTTTGATTCACCCTTTCCTTACCCGCTGGCTGCATGCTGGCTGCAATATTGGATTGAAGTTCATTCTCTGTCCTCTGTAGTACATGCGTGCACAAGCCAATCTTGCCTAGCGCAGGCATGTACTATGGAGGACAGAGAATGAACTTCAATCCAATATTGCAGCCAGCATGCAGCCAGCGGGTAAGGAAAGGGTGAATCAAAAACCCCAAAACCCCGCCTCCATGGCTGAAGATTGTTTCCTCCAAATTCAGGTGACAGTGTCCCTTTAAGGCCTGGGCACAAGTGCGGGCTAGGCTTAAGGCCTGGGCACAAGTGCGGGCTAGGCTTAAGGCCTGGGCACAAGTGCGGGCTAGGCTTAAGGCCTGGGCACAAGTGCGGGCTAGGCTTAAGTCCTGAGCTCAAGTGCGGGCTAGGCTTAAGGCCTGGGCACAAGTGCGGGCTTGGCTTAAGGCAGGGGCACAAGTGCGGGCTTGGCTTAAAGCAGGGGCACAAGTGCGGGCTAGGCTTAAGGCAGGGGCACAAGTGCGGGCTAGGCTTAAGGCCGGGGCACAAGTGAGGGCTAGGCTTAAGGCAGGGGCACAAGTGCGGGCTTGGCTTAAGGCCTGGACACAAGTGCGGGCTTGGCTTAAGGCAGGGGCACAAGTGCGGGCTAGGCTTAAGGCCGGGGCACAAGTGCGGGCTAGGCTTAAGGCCGGGGCACAAGTGCGGGCTAGGCTTAAGGCAGGGGCACAAGTGTGGGCTAGGATTAAGGCCTGGGCACAAGTGCGGGCTAGGCTTAAGACCTGAGCTCAAGTGCGGGCTAGGCTTAAGGCCTGGGCACAAGTGCGGGCTTGGCTTAAGGCAGGGGCACAAGTGCGGGCTTGGCTTAAAGCAGGGGCACAAGTGCGGGCTAGGCTTAAGGCAGGGGCACAAGTGCGGGCTAGGCTTAAGGCCGGGGCACAAGTGAGGGCTAGGCTTAAGGCAGGGGCACAAGTGCGGGCTTGGCTTAAGGCCGGGGCACAAGTGCGGGCTAGGCTTAAGGCAGGGGCACAAGTGCGGGCTAGGCTTAAGGCCGGGGCACAAGTGCGGGCTAGGCTTAAGGCCTGGGCACAAGTGCGGGCTAGGCTTAAGGACTGGGCACAAGTGCAGGCTAGGCTTAAGGCCTGGGCACAAGTGCAGTGCTGGCTAGAATCAAGGCAGGGGGCACAAGTGCTGGATATTCTTAAGGCATGGGCACAAGTGCGGGCTAGGCTTAAGGCCTGGGCACAAGTGCGGGCTAGGCTTAAGGCCGTGGCACAAGTACGGGCTAGGCTTAAGGCCTGGGCAGTCCGGGCTAGGCTTAAGGCCTGGGCACAAGTGCGGGCTAGGCTTAAAGCCTGGGCACAAGTGCAGTGCTGGCTAGGATCAAGGAAGGGGGCACAAAGCTTAAGGCCTGGGCATAAGTGCGGGCTAGGCTTAAGGCCTGGGCACAAGTGCGGGCTAGGCTTAAGGCCTGGGCACAAGTGCGGGCTAGGCTTAAAGGGACACTGTCACCTGAATTTGGAGGGAACAATCTTCAGCCATTGATGCAGGATTTTGGGGTTTTTGATTCACCCTTTCCTTACCCGCTGGCTGCATGCTGGCTGCAATATTGGATTGAAGTTAATTCTCTGTCCTCCGTAATACATGCGTGCACAAACCAATCTTGCCTTGCGCAGGCATGTACTATGGAGGACAGAGAATGAACTTCAATCCAATATTGCAGCCAGCATGCAGCCAGCGGGTAAGGAAAGGATGAATCAAAATCCCCAAAACCCCGCCTCCATGGCTGAAGATTGTTCCCTCCAAATTCAGGTGACAGTGTCCCTTTAAGGCCTGGGCACAAGTGCGGGCTAGGCTTAAGGCCTGGGCACAAGTGCGGGCTAGGCTTTAGGCCTGGGCACAAGTGCGGGCTTGGCTTAAGGCAGGGGCACAAGTGCGGGCTTGGCTTAAGGCCTGGACACAAGTGCGGGCTTGGCTTAAGGCAGGGGCACAAGTGCGGGCTAGGCTTAAGGCCGGGGCACAAGTGCGGGCTAGGCTTAAGGCCGTGGCACAAGTGCGGGCTAGGCTTAAGGCCGGGGCACAAGTGCGGGCTAGGATTAAGGCCTGGGCACAAGTGCGGGCTAGGCTTAAGGCCTGAGCTCAAGTGCGGGCTAGGCTTAAGGCCTGGGCACAAGTGCGGGCTTGGCTTAAGGCAGGGGCACAAGTGCGGGCTTGGCTTAAAGCAGGGGCACAAGTGCGGGCTAGGCTTAAGGCAGGGGCACAAGTGCGGGCTAGGCTTAAGGCCGGGGCACAAGTGAGGGCTAGGCTTAAGGCAGGGGCACAAGTGCGGGCTTGGCTTAAGGCCGGGGCACAAGTGCGGGCTAGGCTTAAGGCAGGGGCACAAGTGCGGGCTAGGCTTAAGGCCGGGGCACAAGTGCGGGCTAGGCTTAAGGCCTGGGCACAAGTGCGGGCTAGGCTTAAGGACTGGGCACAAGTGCAGGCTAGGCTTAAGGCCTGGGCACAAGTGCAGTGCTGGCTAGAATCAAGGCAGGGGGCACAAGTGCTGGATATTCTTAAGGCATGGGCACAAGTGCGGGCTAGGCTTAAGGCCTGGGCACAAGTGCGGGCTAGGCTTAAGGCCGGGGCACAAGTGCGGGCTAGGCTTAAGGCCTGGGCATAAGTCCGGGCTAGGCTTAAGGCCTGGGCACAAGTGCGGGCTAGGCTTAAAGCCTGGGCACAAGTGCAGTGCTGGCTAGGATCAAGGAAGGGGGCACAAAGCTTAAGGCCTGGGCATAAGTGCGGGCTAGGCTTAAGGCCTGGGCACAAGTGCGGGCTAGGCTTAAGGCCTGGGCACAAGTGCGGGCTAGGCTTAAAGGGACACTGTCACCTGAATTTGGAGGGAACAATCTTCAGCCATTGATGCAGGATTTTGGGGTTTTTGATTCACTCTTTCCTTACCCGCTGGCTGCATGCTGGCTGCAATATTGGATTGAAGTTAATTCTCTGTCCTCCGTAGTACATGCGTGCACAAACCAATCTTGCCTTGCGCAGGCATGTACTATGGAGGACAGAGAATGAACTTCAATCCAATATTGCAGCCAGCATGCAGCCAGCGGGTAAGGAAAGGATGAATCAAAATCCCCAAAACCCCGCCTCCATGGCTGAAGATTGTTCCCTCCAAATTCAGGTGACAGTGTCCCTTTAAGGCCTGGGCACAAGTGCGGGCTAGGCTTAAGGCCTGGGCACAAGTGCGGGCTAGGCTTAAGGCCTGGGCACAAGTGCGGGCTAGGCTTAAGGCATGGGCACAAGTGCAGTGCTGGCTAGGATCAAGGCAGGGGGCACAAGTGCTGGCTAGGTTTAAGGCCTGGGCACAAGTGCGGGCTAGGCTTAAGGCCTGGGCACAAGTGCGGGCTAGGCTTATGGCATGGGCACAAGTGCAGTGCTGGCTAGGATCGAGGCAGGGGGCACAAGTGCTGGATAGACTTAAGGCATGGGCACAAGTGCGGGCTAGGCTTAAGGCCTGGGCACAAGTGCAGGCTAGGCTTAAGGCCTGGGCACAAGTACGGGCTAGGCTTAAAGGGACACTGTCATCTGAATTTGGAGGGAACAATCTTCAGCCATTGAGGCGGGGTTTTGGGGTTTTTGATTCACCCTTTCCTTACCCGCTGGCTGCATGCTGGCTGCAATATTGGATTGAAGTTCATTCTCTGTCCTCTGTAGTACATGCGTGCACAAGCCAATCTTGCCTAGCGCAGGCATGTACTATGGAGGACAGAGAATGAACTTCAATCCAATATTGCAGCCAGCATGCAGCCAGCGGGTAAGGAAAGGGTGAATCAAAAACCCCAAAACCCCGCCTCCATGGCTGAAGATTGTTTCCTCCAAATTCAGGTGACAGTGTCCCTTTAAGGCCTGGGCACAAGTGCGGGCTAGGCTTAAGGCCTGGGCACAAGTGCGGGCTAGGCTTAAGGCCTGGGCACAAGTGCGGGCTAGGCTTAAGGCCTGGGCACAAGTGCGGGCTAGGCTTAAGGCCTGAGCACCAGTACGGGCTAGGCTTTAGGCCTGGGCACAAGTGCGGGCTGGGCTTAAGGCAGGGGCACAAGTGTGGGCTTGGCTTAAAGCAGGGGCACAAGTGCAGGCTAGGCTTAAGGCCTGGGCACAAGTGCAGTGCTGGCTAGAATCAAGGCAGAGGGCACAAGTGCTGGCTAGGCTCATGGCATGGGCACAAGTGTGGGCTAGGCTTAAGGAATGGGCACAAGTGCGGGCTAGGCTTAAGTCCTGGGCACAAGTGCGGGCTAGGTTTAAGACCTGGGCACAAGTGCGGGCTAGGCTTAAGGCCTGGGCACAAGTGCGGGCTAGGCTTAAGGCATGGGCACAAGTGCGGGCTAGGCTTAAGGCCTGAGCACAAGTGCAGGCTAGGCTTTAGGCCTGGGCACAAGTGCGGGCTTGGCTTAAGGCAGGGGCACAAGTGCCGGCTTGGCTTAAAGCAGGGGCACAAGTGCAGGCTAGGCTTAAGGCAGGGGCACAAGTGCGGGCTTGGCTTAAGGCCAGGGCACAAGTGCGGGCTAGGCTTAATGCCTGGGCACAAGTGCGGGCTAGGCTTAAGGCCTGGGCACAAGTGCGGGCTAGGCTTAAGGCCTGGGCACAAGTGCAGGCTAGGCTTAAGGCCTGGGCACAAGTGCAGTGCTGGCTAGAATCAAGGCAGGGGGCACAAGTGCTGGCTAGGCTCAAGGCATGGGCACAAGTGCGGGCTAGGCTTAAGGAATGGGCACAAGTGAGGGCTAGGCTTAAGTCCTGGGCACAAGTGCGGGCTAGGCTTAAGGCCTGGGCACAAGTGCAGTGCTGGCTAGGATCAAGGCAGGGGGCACAAGTGCTGGCTAGGCTTAAGGCATGGGCACAAGTGAAGGCTAGGCTTAAGACCTGGGCACAAGTGCGGGCTAGGCTTAAGGCCTGGGCACTAGTGCGGGCTAGGCTTAAGGCCTGGGCACAAGTGCGGGCTAGGCTTAAGGCCTGAGCACAAGTGCGGGCTAGGCTTTAGGCCTGGGCACAAGTGCGGGCTTGGCTTAAGGCAGGGGCACAAGTGCGGGCTTGGCTTAAAGCAGGGGCACAAGTGCAGGCTAGGCTTAAGGCAGGGGCACAAGTGCGGGCTAGGCTTAAGGCAGGGGCACAAGTGCGGGATAGGCTTAAGGCAGGGGCACAAGTGCGGGATAGGCTTAAGGCCGGGGCACAAGTGCGGGCTAGGATTAAAGCCTGGGCACAAGTGCGGGCTAGGCTTAAGGCCTGAGCACAAGTGCGGGCTAGGCTTAAGGCAGGGGCACAAGTGCGGGCTTGGCTTAAAGCAGGGGCACAAGTGCGGGCTAGGCTTAAGGCAGGGGCACAAGTGCGGGCTAGGCTTAAGGCCGGGGCACAAGTGAGGGCTAGGCTTAAGGCAGGGGCACAAGTGCGGGCTTGGCTTAAGGCCGGGGCACAAGTGCGGGCTAGGCTTAAGGCAGGGGCACAAGTGCGGGCTAGGCTTAAGGCCGGGGCACAAGTGCGGGCTAGGCTTAAGGCCTGGGCACAAGTGCGGGCTAGGCTTAAGGCAGGGGCACAAGTGCGGGCTAGGCTTAAGGCCGGGGCACAAGTGCGGGCTAGGCTTAAGGCCTGGGCACAAGTGCGGGCTAGGCTTAAGGCCGGGGCACAAGTGCGGGCTAGGCTTAAGGCCTGGGCACAAGTGCAGTGCTGGCTAGAATCAAGGCATGGGGCAAAAGTGCTGGCTAGGCTCAAGGCATGGGCACAAGTGCGGGCTAGGCTTAAGGAATGGGCACAAGTGCGGGCTAGGCTTAAGGCCTGGGCCCAAGTGCTGGCTTGGCTTAAGGCAGGGGCACAAGTGAGGGCTTGGCTTAAGGCAGCGGCACAAGTGCGGGCTTGGCTGAATGCAGGGGCACAAGTGCGGGCTTGGCTAAAGGCAGGGGCACAAGTGCGGGCTTCGCTTAAGGCAGGGGCACAAGTGCGGGCTTCGCTTAAGGCAGGGGCACAAGTGCGGGCTTGGCTTAAGGCCTGGACACAAGTGCGGGCTTGGCTTAAGGCAGGGGCACAAGTGCGGGCTAGGCTTAAGGCCGGGGCACAAGTGCGGGCTAGGCTTAAGGCCGGGGCACAAGTGCGGGCTAGGCTTAAGTCCGGGGCACAAGTGTGGGCTAGGATTAAGGCCTGGGCACAAGTGCGGGCTAGGCTTAAGTCCTGAGCTCAAGTGCGGGCTAGGCTTAAGGCCTGGGCACAAGTGCGGGCTTGGCTTAAGGCAGGGGCACAAGTGCGGGCTAGGCTTAAGGCCTGGGCACAAGTGCAGTGCTGGCTAGAATCAAGGCAGAGGGCACAAGTGCTGGCTAGGCTCATGGCATGGGCACAAGTGTGGGCTAGGCTTAAGGAATGGGCACAAGTGCGGGCTAGGCTTAAGTCCTGGGCACAAGTGCGGGCTAGGTTTAAGACCTGGGCACAAGTGCGGGCTAGGCTTAAGGCCTGGGCACAAGTGCGGGCTAGGCTTAAGTCCTGAGCTCAAGTGCGGGCTAGGCTTAAGGCCTGGGCACAAGTGTGGGCTTGGCTTAAAGCAGGGGCACAAGTGCAGGCTAGGCTTAAGGCCTGGGCACAAGTGCAGTGCTGGCTAGAATCAAGGCAGAGGGCACAAGTGCTGGCTAGGCTCATGGCATGGGCACAAGTGTGGGCTAGGCTTAAGGAATGGGCACAAGTGCGGGCTAGGCTTAAGTCCTGGGCACAAGTGCGGGCTAGGTTTAAGACCTGGGCACAAGTGCGGGCTAGGCTTAAGGCCTGGGCACAAGTGCGGGCTAGGCTTAAGGCATGGGCACAAGTGCGGGCTAGGCTTAAGGCCTGAGCACAAGTGCAGGCTAGGCTTTAGGCCTGGGCACAAGTGCGGGCTTGGCTTAAGGCAGGGGCACAAGTGCCGGCTTGGCTTAAAGCAGGGGCACAAGTGCAGGCTAGGCTTAAGGCAGGGGCACAAGTGCGGGCTTGGCTTAAGGCCAGGGCACAAGTGCGGGCTAGGCTTAATGCCTGGGCACAAGTGCGGGCTAGGCTTAAGGCCTGGGCACAAGTGCGGGCTAGGCTTAAGGCCTGGGCACAAGTGCAGGCTAGGCTTAAGGCCTGGGCACAAGTGCAGTGCTGGCTAGAATCAAGGCAGGGGGCACAAGTGCTGGCTAGGCTCAAGGCATGGGCACAAGTGCGGGCTAGGCTTAAGGAATGGGCACAAGTGAGGGCTAGGCTTAAGTCCTGGGCACAAGTGCGGGCTAGGCTTAAGGCCTGGGCACAAGTGCAGTGCTGGCTAGGATCAAGGCAGGGGGCACAAGTGCTGGCTAGGCTTAAGGCATGGGCACAAGTGAAGGCTAGGCTTAAGACCTGGGCACAAGTGCGGGCTAGGCTTAAGGCCTGGGCACTAGTGCGGGCTAGGCTTAAGGCCTGGGCACAAGTGCGGGCTAGGCTTAAGGCCTGAGCACAAGTGCGGGCTAGGCTTTAGGCCTGGGCACAAGTGCGGGCTTGGCTTAAGGCAGGGGCACAAGTGCGGGCTTGGCTTAAAGCAGGGGCACAAGTGCAGGCTAGGCTTAAGGCAGGGGCACAAGTGCGGGCTAGGCTTAAGGCAGGGGCACAAGTACGGGATAGGCTTAAGGCAGGGGCACAAGTGCGGGATAGGCTTAAGGCCGGGGCACAAGTGCGGGCTAGGATTAAAGCCTGGGCACAAGTGCGGGCTAGGCTTAAGGCCTGAGCACAAGTGCGGGCTAGGCTTAAGGCAGGGGCACAAGTGCGGGCTTGGCTTAAAGCAGGGGCACAAGTGCGGGCTTGGCTTAAAGCAGGGGCACAAGTGCGGGCTAGGCTTAAGGCCGGGGCACAAGTGAGGGCTAGGCTTAAGGCAGGGGCACAAGTGCGGGCTTGGCTTAAGGCCGGGGCACAAGTGCGGGCTAGGCTTAAGGCAGGGGCACAAGTGCGGGCTAGGCTTAAGGCCGGGGCACAAGTGCGGGCTAGGCTTAAGGCCTGGGCACAAGTGCGGGCTAGGCTTAAGGCAGGGGCACAAGTGCGGGCTAGGCTTAAGGCCGGGGCACAAGTGCGGGCTAGGCTTAAGGCCTGGGCACAAGTGCGGGCTAGGCTTAAGGCCGGGGCACAAGTGCGGGCTAGGCTTAAGGCCTGGGCACAAGTGCAGTGCTGGCTAGAATCAAGGCATGGGGCAAAAGTGCTGGCTAGGCTCAAGGCATGGGCACAAGTGCGGGCTAGGCTTAAGGAATGGGCACAAGTGCGGGCTAGGCTTAAGGCCTGGGCCCAAGTGCTGGCTTGGCTTAAGGCAGGGGCACAAGTGAGGGCTTGGCTTAAGGCAGCGGCACAAGTGCGGGCTTGGCTGAATGCAGGGGCACAAGTGCGGGCTTGGCTAAAGGCAGGGGCACAAGTGCGGGCTTCGCTTAAGGCAGGGGCACAAGTGCGGGCTTCGCTTAAGGCAGGGGCACAAGTGCGGGCTAGGCTTAAGGCAGGGGCACAAGTGCGGGCTTGGCTGAATGCAGGGGCACAAGTGCGGGCTTGGCTAAAGGCAGGGGCACAAGTGCGGGCTTCGCTTAAGGCAGGGGCACAAGTGCGGGCTTCGCTTAAGGCAGGGGCACAAGTGCGGGCTTGGCTTAAGGCAGGGGCACAAGTGCGGGCTAGGCTTAAGGCAGGGGCACAAGTGTGGGCTAGGCTTAAGGCCAGGGCACAAGTGCGGGCTAGGCTTAAGGCCTGGGCACAAGTGCGGGCTAGGCTTAAGGCCTGGGCACAAGTGCGGGCTAGGCTTAAGGCAGGAGCACAAGTGCAGTGCTGGCTAGGATCAAGGCAGGGGGCACAAGTGCTGGATATTCTTAAGGCATGGGCACAAGTGCGGGCTAGGCTTAAGGCCTGGGCACAAGTGCGGGCTTGGCTTAAGGCTGGGGCACAAGTGCGGGCTAGGCTTAAGGCCGGGGCACAAGTGCGGGCTAGGCTTAAGGCCTGGGCATAAGTCCGGGCTAGGCTTAAGGCCTGGGCACAAGTGCGGGCTAGGCTTAAAGCCTGGGCACAAGTGCAGTGCTGGCTAGGATCAAGGCAGGGAGCACAAGTGCTGGCTAGGCTTAAGGCCTGGGCCCAAGTGCGGGCTAGGCTTAAGGCCTGGGCACAAGTGCGGGCTAGGCTTAAGGCCTGGGCACAAGTGCAGTGCTGGCTAGGATCAAGGCAGGGGGCACAAGTGCTGGATAGGCTTAAGGCATGGGCACAAGTGCAGGCTAGGCTTAAGACCTGGGCACAAGTGCGGGCTAGGCTTAAGGCCTGGGCACAAGTGCGGGCTAGGCTTAAGGCATGGGCACAAGTGCGGGCTAGGCTTAAGGCCTGAGCACAAGTGCAGGCTAGACATTAGGCCTGGGCACAAGTGCGGGCTTGGCTTAAGGCCTGGGCACAAGTGAGAGCTAGGCTTAATGCCTGGGCACAAGTGCGGGCTAGGCTTAAGGCCTGGGCACAAGTGCGGGCTAGGCTTAAGGCCTGGGCACAAGTGCAGGCTAGGCTTAAGGCCTGGGCACAAGTGCGGGCTAGGCTTAAGGCAGGGGCACAAGTGCGGGCTTGGCTTTAGGCAGGGGCACAAGTGCGGGCTTCGCTTAAGGCAGGGGCACAAGTGCGGGCTTGGCTTAAGGCAGGGGAACAAGTGCGGGCTTGGCTTAAGGCCAGGGCACAAGTGCGGGCTAGGCTTAATGCCTGGGCACAAGTGCGGGCTAGGCTTAAGGCCTGGGCACAAGTGCGGGCTAGGCTTAAGGCATGGGCACAATTGCAGGCTAGGCTTAAGGCCTGGGCACAAGTGCAGTGCTGGCTAGAATCAAGGCAGGGGGCACAAGTGCTGGCTAGGCTCAAGGCATGGGCACAAGTGCGGGCTAGGCTTAAGGAATGGGCACAAGTGCGGGCTAGGCTTAAGTCCTGGGCACAAGTGCGGGCTATGCTTAAGGCCTGGGCACAAGTGCAGTGCTGGCAAGGATCAAGGCAGGGGGCTCAAGTGCTGGCTATGCTTAAGGCATGGGCACAAGTGCAGGCTAGGCTTAAGACCTGGGCACAAGTGCGGGCTAGGCTTAAGGCCTGGGCACAAGTGCGGGCTAGGCTTAAGGCCTGAGCACAAGTGCGGGCTAGGCTTTAGGCCTGGGCACAAGTGCGGACTTGGCTTAAGGCAGGGTCACAAGTGCGGGCTTGGCTTAAGGCCTGGACACAAGTGCGGGCTTGGCTTAAGGCAGGGGCACAAGTGCGGGCTAGGCTTAAGGCCGGGGCACAAGTGAGGGCTAGGCTTAAGGCCGGGGCACAAGTGCGGGCTAGGCTTAAGGCCGGGGCACAAGTGTGGGCTAGGATTAAGGCCTGGGCACAAGTGCGGGCTAGGCTTAAGTCCTGAGCTCAAGTGCGGGCTAGGCTTAAGGCCTGGGCACAAGTGCGGGCTTGGCTTAAGGCAGGGGCACAAGTGCGGGCTAGGCTTAAGGCAGGGGCACAAGTGCGGGCTAGGCTTAAGGCCGGGGCACAAGTGAGGGCTAGGCTTAAGGCAGGGGCACAAGTGCGGGCATGGCTTAAGGCCGGGGCACAAGTGCGGGCTAGGCTTAAGGCAGGGGCACAAGTGCGGGCTAGGCTTAAGGCCGGGGCACAAGTGCGGGCTAGGCTTAAGGCCTGGGCACAAGTGCGGGCTAGGCTTAAGGCCTGGGCACAAGTGCGGGCTAGGCTTAAGTCCTGAGCTCAAGTGCGGGCTAGGCTTAAGGCCTGGGCACAAGTGCGGGCTTGGCTTAAGGCAGGGGCACAAGTGCGGGCTTGGCTTAAAGCAGGGGCACAAGTGCGGGCTAGGCTTAAGGCAGGGGCACAAGTGCGGGCTAGGCTTAAGGCCGGGGCACAAGTGAGGGCTAGGCTTAAGGCAGGGGCACAAGTGCGGGCTTGGCTTAAGGCCTGCACACAAGTGCGGGCTTGGCTTAAGGCAGGGGCACAAGTGCGGGCTAGGCTTAAGGCCGGGGCACAAGTGCGGGCTAGGCTTAAGGCCGGGGCACAAGTGCGGGCTAGGCTTAAGGCAGGGGCACAAGTGTGGGCTAGGATTAAGGCCTGGGCACAAGTGCGGGCTAGGCTTAAGTCCTGAGCTCAAGTGCGGGCTAGGCTTAAGGCCTGGGCACAAGTGCGGGCTTGGCTTAAGGCAGGGGCACAAGTGCGGGCTTGGCTTAAAGCAGGGGCACAAGTGCGGGCTAGGCTTAAGGCAGGGGCACAAGTGCGGGCTAGGCTTAAGGCCGGGGCACAAGTGCGGGCTAGGCTTAAGGCATGGGCACAATTGCAGGCTAGGCTTAAGGCCTGGGCACAAGTGCAGTGCTGGCTAGAATCAAGGCAGGGGGCACAAGTGCTGGCTAGGCTCAAGGCATGGGCACAAGTGCGGGCTAGGCTTAAGGAATGGGCACAAGTGCGGGCTAGGCTTAAGGCCGGGGCACAAGTACGGGCTAGGCTTAAGGCCTGGGCAGTCCGGGCTAGGCTTAAGGCCTGGGCAGTCCGGGCTAGGCTTAAGGCCTGGGCACAAGTGCGGGCTAGGCTTAAAGCCTGGGCACAAGTGCAGTGCTGGCTAGGATCAAGGAAGGGGGCACAAAGCTTAAGGCCTGGGCATAAGTGCGGGCTAGGCTTAAGGCCTGGGCACAAGTGCGGGCTAGGCTTAAGGCCTGGGCACAAGTGCGGGCTAGGCTTAAAGGGACACTGTCACCTGAATTTGGAGGGAACAATCTTCAGCCATTGATGCAGGATTTTGGGGTTTTTGATTCACCCTTTCCTTACCCGCTGGCTGCATGCTGGCTGCAATATTGGATTGAAGTTAATTCTCTGTCCTCCGTAGTACATGCGTGCACAAACCAATCTTGCCTTGCGCAGGCATGTACTATGGAGGACAGAGAATGAACTTCAATACAATATTGCAGCCAGCATGCAGCCAGCGGGTAAGGAAAGGATGAATCAAAATCCCCAAAACCCCGCCTCCATGGCTGAAGATTGTTCCCTCCAAATTCAGGTGACAGTGTCCCTTTAAGGCCTGGGCACAAGTGCGGGCTAGGCTTAAGGCCTGGGCACAAGTGCGGGCTAGGCTTTAGGCCTGGGCACAAGTGCGGGCTTTGCTTAAGGCAGGGGCACAAGTGCGGGCTTGGCTTAAGGCAGGGGCACAAGTGCGGGCTAGGCTTAAGGCCGGGGCACAAGTGCGGGCTAGGCTTAAGGCAGGGACACAAGTGCGGGCTTGGCTTAAGGCAGGGGCACAAGTGCGGGCTAGGCTTAAGGCCGGGGCACAAGTGCGGGCTAGGCTTAAGGCCGTGGCACAAGTGCGGGCTAGGCTTAAGGCCGGGGCACAAGTGCGGGCTAGGATTAAGGCCTGGGCACAAGTGCGGGCTAGGCTTAAGGCCTGAGCTCAAGTGCGGGCTAGGCTTAAGGCCTGGGCACAAGTGCGGGCTTGGCTTAAGGCAGGGGCACAATTGCGGGCTTGGCTTAAAGCAGGGGCACAAGTGCGGGCTAGGCTTAAGGCAGGGGCACAAGTGCGGGCTAGGCTTAAGGCCGGGGCACAAGTGAGGGCTAGGCTTAAGGCAGGGGCACAAGTGCGGGCTTGGCTTAAGGCCGGGGCACAAGTGCGGGCTAGGCTTAAGGCAGGGGCACAAGTGCGGGCTAGGCTTAAGGCCGGGGCACAAGTGCGGGCTAGGCTTAAGGCCTGGGCACAAGTGCGGGCTAGGCTTAAGGACTGGGCACAAGTGCAGGCTAGGCTTAAGGCCTGGGCACAAGTGCAGTGCTGGCTAGAATCAAGGCAGGGGGCACAAGTGCTGGATATTCTTAAGGCATGGGCACAAGTGCGGGCTAGGCTTAAGGCCTGGGCACAAGTGCGGGCTAGGCTTAAGGCCGGGGCACAAGTGCGGGCTAGGCTTAAGGCCTGGGCATAAGTCCGGGCTAGGCTTAAGGCCTGGGCACAAGTGCGGGCTAGGCTTAAAGCCTGGGCACAAGTGCAGTGCTGGCTAGGATCAAGGAAGGGGGCACAAAGCTTAAGGCCTGGGCATAAGTGCGGGCTAGGCTTAAGGCCTGGGCACAAGTGCGGGCTAGGCTTAAGGCCTGGGCACAAGTGCGGGCTAGGCTTAAAGGGACACTGTCACCTGAATTTGGATTGAACAATCTTCAGCCATTGATGCAGGATTTTGGGGTTTTTGATTCACTCTTTCCTTACCCGCTGGCTGCATGCTGGCTGCAATATTGGATTGAAGTTAATTCTCTGTCCTCCGTAGTACATGCGTGCACAAACCAATCTTGCCTTGCGCAGGCATGTACTATGGAGGACAGAGAATGAACTTCAATCCAATATTGCAGCCAGCATGCAGCCAGCGGGTAAGGAAAGGATGAATCAAAATCCCCAAAACCCCGCCTCCATGGCTGAAGATTGTTCCCTCCAAATTCAGGTGACAGTGTCCCTTTAAGGCCTGGGCACAAGTGCGGGCTAGGCTTAAGGCCTGGGCACAAGTGCGGGCTAGGCTTAAGGCCTGGGCACAAGTGCGGGCTAGGCTTAAGGCATGGGCACAAGTGCAGTGCTGGCTAGGATCAAGGCAGGGGGCACAAGTGCGGGCTAGGCTTAAGGCCTGGGCACAAGTGCGGGCTAGGCTTAAGGCCTGGGCACAAGTGCGGGCTAGGCTTAAGGCATGGGCACAAGTGCAGTGCTGGCTAGGATCAAGGCAGGGGGCACAAGTGCTGGCTAGGTTTAAGGCCTGGGCACAAGTGCGGGCTAGGCTTAAGGCCTGAGCACAAGTGCGGGCTAGGCTTTAGGCCTGGGCACAAGTGCGGGCTTGGCTTAAGGCAGGGGCACAAGTGCGGGCTTGGCTTAAAGCAGGGGCACAAGTGCAGGCAAGCCTTAAGGCAGGGGCACAAGTGCGGGCTAGGCTTAAGGCCAGGGCACAAGTGCGGGCTAGGCTTAATGCCTGGGCACAAGTGCGGGCTAGGCTTAAGGCCTGGGCACAAGTGCGGGCTAGGCTTAAGGCCTGGGCACAAGTGCAGGCTAGGCTTAAGGCCTGGGCACAAGTGCAGTGCTGGCTAGAATCAAGGCAGGGGGCACAAGTGCTGGCTAGGCTCAAGGCATGGGCACATGTGCGGGCTAGGCTTAAGGAATGGGCACAAGTGCGGGCTAGGCTTAAGTCCTGGGCACAAGTGCGGGCTAGGCTTAAGGCCTGGGCACAAGTGCAGTGCTGGCTAGGATCAAGGCAGGGTGCACAAGTGCTGGCTAGGCTTAAGGCATGGGCACAAGTGCAGGCTAGGCTTAAGACCTGGGCACAAGTGCGGGCTAGGCTTAAGGCCTGGGCACAAGTGCGTGCTAGGCTTAAGGCCTGGGCACAAGTGCGGGCTAGGCTTAAGGCCTGAGCACAAGTGCGGGCTAGGCTTTAGGCCTGGGCACAAGTGCAGGCTGGGCTTAAGGCAGGGGCACAAGTGTGGGCTTGGCTTAAAGCAGGGGTACAAGTGCAGGCTAGGCTTAAGGCCTGGGCACAAGTGCAGTGCTGGCTAGAATCAAGGCAGAGGGCACAAGTGCTGGCTAGGCTCATGGCATGGGCACAAGTGTGGGCTAGGCTTAAGGAATGGGCACAAGTGCGGGCTAGGCTTAAGTCCTGGGCACAAGTGCGGGCTAGGTTTAAGGCAGGGGCACAAGTGCGGGCTTGGCTTAAAGCAGGGGCACAAGTGCAGGCTAGGCTTAAGGCAGGGGCACAAGTGCGGGCTAGGCTTAAGGCAGGGGCACAAGTGCGGGCTAGGCTTAAGACCTGGGCACAAGTGCGGGCTAGGCTTAAGTCCTGGGCACAAGTGCTGGCTAGGCTTAAGGCCAGGGCACAAGTGCGGGCTAGGCTTAATGCCTGGGCACAAGTGCGGGCTAGGCTTAAGGCCTGGGCACAAGTGCGGGCTAGGCTTAAGGCCTGGGCACAAGTGCGGGCTAGGCTTAAGGCCTGGGCACAAGTGCGGGCTAGGCTTAAGGCCTGAGCACAAGTGCGGGCTAGGCTTAAGGCCTGGGCACAAGTGCGGGCTAGGCTTAAGGCCTGGGCACAAGTGCAGGCTAGGCTTAAGGCCTGGGCACAAGTGCAGTGCTGGCTAGAATCAAGGCAGGGGGCACAAGTGCTGGCTAGGCTCAAGGCATGGGCACATGTGCGGGCTAGGCTTAAGGAATGGGCACAAGTGCGGGCTAGGCTTAAGTCCTGGGCACAAGTGCGGGCTAGGCTTAAGGCCTGGGCACAAGTGCAGTGCTGGCTAGGATCAAGGCAGGGTGCACAAGTGCTGGCTAGGCTTAAGGCATGGGCACAAGTGCAGGCTAGGCTTAAGACCTGGGCACAAGTGCGGGCTAGGCTTAAGGCCTGGGCACAAGTGCGGGCTAGGCTTAAGGCCTGGGCACAAGTGCGGGCTAGGCTTAAGGCCTGGGCACAAGTGCGGGCTAGGCTTAAGGCCTGAGCACCAGTACGGGCTAGGCTTTAGGCCTGGGCACAAGTGCGGGCTGGGCTTAAGGCAGGGGCACAAGTGTGGGCTTGGCTTAAAGCAGGGGCACAAGTGCAGGCTAGGCTTAAGGCCTGGGCACAAGTGCAGTGCTGGCTAGAATCAAGGCAGAGGGCACAAGTGCTGGCTAGGCTCATGGCATGGGCACAAGTGTGGGCTAGGCTTAAGGAATGGGCACAAG
This sequence comes from Ranitomeya imitator, assembly GCF_032444005.1. Lineage (NCBI taxonomy): Eukaryota > Metazoa > Chordata > Amphibia > Anura > Dendrobatidae > Ranitomeya > Ranitomeya imitator. The sequence continues at coordinate 20,338 of NW_027193862.1, read as the reverse complement.
TGCGGGCTAGGCTTAAGTCCTGGGCACAAGTGCGGGCTAGGTTTAAGACCTGGGCACAAGTGCGGGCTAGGCTTAAGGCCTGGGCACAAGTGCGGGCTAGGCTTAAGGCATGGGCACAAGTGCGGGCTAGGCTTAAGGCCTGAGCACAAGTGCAGGCTAGGCTTTAGGCCTGGGCACAAGTGCGGGCTTGGCTTAAGGCAGGGGCACAAGTGCCGGCTTGGCTTAAAGCAGGGGCACAAGTGCAGGCTAGGCTTAAGGCAGGGGCACAAGTGCGGGCTTGGCTTAAGGCCAGGGCACAAGTGCGGGCTAGGCTTAATGCCTGGGCACAAGTGCGGGCTAGGCTTAAGGCCTGGGCACAAGTGCGGGCTAGGCTTAAGGCCTGGGCACAAGTGCAGGCTAGGCTTAAGGCCTGGGCACAAGTGCAGTGCTGGCTAGAATCAAGGCAGGGGGCACAAGTGCTGGCTAGGCTCAAGGCATGGGCACAAGTGCGGGCTAGGCTTAAGGAATGGGCACAAGTGAGGGCTAGGCTTAAGTCCTGGGCACAAGTGCGGGCTAGGCTTAAGGCCTGGGCACAAGTGCAGTGCTGGCTAGGATCAAGGCAGGGGGCACAAGTGCTGGCTAGGCTTAAGGCATGGGCACAAGTGAAGGCTAGGCTTAAGACCTGGGCACAAGTGCGGGCTAGGCTTAAGGCCTGGGCACTAGTGCGGGCTAGGCTTAAGGCCTGGGCACAAGTGCGGGCTAGGCTTAAGGCCTGAGCACAAGTGCGGGCTAGGCTTTAGGCCTGGGCACAAGTGCGGGCTTGGCTTAAGGCAGGGGCACAAGTGCGGGCTTGGCTTAAAGCAGGGGCACAAGTGCAGGCTAGGCTTAAGGCAGGGGCACAAGTGCGGGCTAGGCTTAAGGCAGGGGCACAAGTGCGGGATAGGCTTAAGGCAGGGGCACAAGTGCGGGATAGGCTTAAGGCCGGGGCACAAGTGCGGGCTAGGATTAAAGCCTGGGCACAAGTGCGGGCTAGGCTTAAGGCCTGAGCACAAGTGCGGGCTAGGCTTAAGGCAGGGGCACAAGTGCGGGCTTGGCTTAAAGCAGGGGCACAAGTGCGGGCTAGGCTTAAGGCAGGGGCACAAGTGCGGGCTAGGCTTAAGGCCGGGGCACAAGTGAGGGCTAGGCTTAAGGCAGGGGCACAAGTGCGGGCTAGGCTTAAGGCCTGAGCACAAGTGCAGGCTAGGCTTTAGGCCTGGGCACAAGTGCGGGCTTGGCTTAAGGCAGGGGCACAAGTGCCGGCTTGGCTTAAAGCAGGGGCACAAGTGCAGGCTAGGCTTAAGGCAGGGGCACAAGTGCGGGCTTGGCTTAAGGCCAGGGCACAAGTGCGGGCTAGGCTTAATGCCTGGGCACAAGTGCGGGCTAGGCTTAAGGCCTGGGCACAAGTGCGGGCTAGGCTTAAGGCCTGGGCACAAGTGCAGGCTAGGCTTAAGGCCTGGGCACAAGTGCAGTGCTGGCTAGAATCAAGGCAGGGGGCACAAGTGCTGGCTAGGCTCAAGGCATGGGCACAAGTGCGGGCTAGGCTTAAGGAATGGGCACAAGTGAGGGCTAGGCTTAAGTCCTGGGCACAAGTGCGGGCTAGGCTTAAGGCCTGGGCACAAGTGCAGTGCTGGCTAGGATCAAGGCAGGGGGCACAAGTGCTGGCTAGGCTTAAGGCATGGGCACAAGTGAAGGCTAGGCTTAAGACCTGGGCACAAGTGCGGGCTAGGCTTAAGGCCTGGGCACTAGTGCGGGCTAGGCTTAAGGCCTGGGCACAAGTGCGGGCTAGGCTTAAGGCCTGAGCACAAGTGCGGGCTAGGCTTTAGGCCTGGGCACAAGTGCGGGCTTGGCTTAAGGCAGGGGCACAAGTGCGGGCTTGGCTTAAAGCAGGGGCACAAGTGCAGGCTAGGCTTAAGGCAGGGGCACAAGTGCGGGCTAGGCTTAAGGCAGGGGCACAAGTGCGGGATAGGCTTAAGGCAGGGGCACAAGTGCGGGATAGGCTTAAGGCCGGGGCACAAGTGCGGGCTAGGATTAAAGCCTGGGCACAAGTGCGGGCTAGGCTTAAGGCCTGAGCACAAGTGCGGGCTAGGCTTAAGGCAGGGGCACAAGTGCGGGCTTGGCTTAAAGCAGGGGCACAAGTGCGGGCTAGGCTTAAGGCAGGGGCACAAGTGCGGGCTAGGCTTAAGGCCGGGGCACAAGTGAGGGCTAGGCTTAAGGCAGGGGCACAAGTGCGGGCTTGGCTTAAGGCCGGGGCACAAGTGCGGGCTAGGCTTAAGGCAGGGGCACAAGTGCGGGCTAGGCTTAAGGCCGGGGCACAAGTGCGGGCTAGGCTTAAGGCCTGGGCACAAGTGCGGGCTAGGCTTAAGGCAGGGGCACAAGTGCGGGCTAGGCTTAAGGCCGGGGCACAAGTGCGGGCTAGGCTTAAGGCCTGGGCACAAGTGCGGGCTAGGCTTAAGGCCGGGGCACAAGTGCGGGCTAGGCTTAAGGCCTGGGCACAAGTGCAGTGCTGGCTAGAATCAAGGCATGGGGCAAAAGTGCTGGCTAGGCTCAAGGCATGGGCACAAGTGCGGGCTAGGCTTAAGGAATGGGCACAAGTGCGGGCTAGGCTTAAGGCCTGGGCCCAAGTGCTGGCTTGGCTTAAGGCAGGGGCACAAGTGAGGGCTTGGCTTAAGGCAGCGGCACAAGTGCGGGCTTGGCTGAATGCAGGGGCACAAGTGCGGGCTTGGCTAAAGGCAGGGGCACAAGTGCGGGCTTCGCTTAAGGCAGGGGCACAAGTGCGGGCTTCGCTTAAGGCAGGGGCACAAGTGCGGGCTTGGCTTAAGGCAGGGGCATAAGTGCGGGCTTGGCTTAAGGCAGGGGCACAAGTGCGGGCTAGGCTTAAGGCAGGGGCACAAGTGTGGGCTAGGCTTAAGGCCAGGGCACAAGTGCGGGCTAGGCTTAAGGCCTGGGCACAAGTGCGGGCTAGGCTTAAGGCCTGGGCACAAGTGCGGGCTAGGCTTAAGGCAGGAGCACAAGTGCAGTGCTGGCTAGGATCAAGGCAGGGGGCACAAGTGCTGGATATTCTTAAGGCATGGGCACAAGTGCGGGCTAGGCTTAAGGCCTGGGCACAAGTGCGGGCTTGGCTTAAGGCTGGGGCACAAGTGCGGGCTAGGCTTAAGGCCGGGGCACAAGTGCGGGCTAGGCTTAAGGCCTGGGCATAAGTCCGGGCTAGGCTTAAGGCCTGGGCACAAGTGCGGGCTAGGCTTAAAGCCTGGGCACAAGTGCAGTGCTGGCTAGGATCAAGGCAGGGGGCACAAGTGCTGGCTAGGCTTAAGGCCTGGGCCCAAGTGCGGGCTAGGCTTAAGGCCTGGGCACAAGTGCGGGCTAGGCTTAAGGCCTGGGCACAAGTGCAGTGCTGGCTAGGATCAAGGCAGGGGGCACAAGTGCTGGATAGGCTTAAGGCATGGGCACAAGTGCAGGCTAGGCTTAAGACCTGGGCACAAGTGCGGGCTAGGCTTAAGGCCTGGGCACAAGTGCGGGCTAGGCTTAAGGCATGGGCACAAGTGCGGGCTAGGCTTAAGGCCTGAGCACAAGTGCAGGCTAGACATTAGGCCTGGGCACAAGTGCGGGCTTGGCTTAAGGCAGGGGCACAAGTGCGGGCTTGGCTTAAAGCAGGGGCACAAGTGCAGGCTAGGCTTAAGGCAGGCGCACAAGTGCGGGCTTGGCTTAAGGCCAGGGCACAAGTGAGAGCTAGGCTTAATGCCTGGGCACAAGTGCGGGCTAGGCTTAAGGCCTGGGCACAAGTGCGGGCTAGGCTTAAGGCCTGGGCACAAGTGCAGGCTAGGCTTAAGGCCTGGGCACAAGTGCGGGCTAGGCTTAAGGCAGGGGCACAAGTGCGGGCTTGGCTTTAGGCAGGGGCACAAGTGCGGGCTTCGCTTAAGGCAGGGGCACAAGTGCGGGCTTGGCTTAAGGCAGGGGAACAAGTGCGGGCTTGGCTTAAGGCCAGGGCACAAGTGCGGGCTAGGCTTAATGCCTGGGCACAAGTGCGGGCTAGGCTTAAGGCCTGGGCACAAGTGCGGGCTAGGCTTAAGGCCTGGGCACAAGTGCAGGCTAGGCTTAAGGCCTGGGCACAAGTGCAGTGCTGGCTAGAATCAAGGCAGGGGGCACAAGTGCTGGCTAGGCTCAAGGCATGGGCACAAGTGCGGGCTAGGCTTAAGGAATGGGCACAAGTGCGGGCTAGGCTTAAGTCCTGGGCACAAGTGCGGGCTATGCTTAAGGCCTGGGCACAAGTGCAGTGCTGGCAAGGATCAAGGCAGGGGGCACAAGTGCTGGCTATGCTTAAGGCATGGGCACAAGTGCAGGCTAGGCTTAAGACCTGGGCACAAGTGCGGGCTAGGCTTAAGGCCTGGGCACAAGTGCGGGCTAGGCTTAAGGCCTGAGCACAAGTGCGGGCTAGGCTTTAGGCCTGGGCACAAGTGCGGACTTGGCTTAAGGCAGGGGCACAAGTGCGGGCTTGGCTTAAGGCCTGGACACAAGTGCGGGCTTGGCTTAAGGCAGGGGCACAAGTGCGGGCTAGGCTTAAGGCCGGGGCACAAGTGCGGGCTAGGCTTAAGGCCGGGGCACAAGTGCGGGCTAGGCTTAAGTCCGGGGCACAAGTGTGGGCTAGGATTAAGGCCTGGGCACAAGTGCGGGCTAGGCTTAAGTCCTGAGCTCAAGTGCGGGCTAGGCTTAAGGCCTGGGCACAAGTGCGGGCTTGGCTTAAGGCAGGGGCACAAGTGCGGGCTAGGCTTAAGGCAGGGGCACAAGTGCGGGCTAGGCTTAAGGCCGGGGCACAAGTGAGGGCTAGGCTTAAGGCAGGGGCACAAGTGCGGGCTTGGCTTAAGGCCGGGGCACAAGTGCGGGCTAGGCTTAAGGCAGGGGCACAAGTGCGGGCTAGGCTTAAGGCCGGGGCACAAGTGCGGGCTAGGCTTAAGGCCTGGGCACAAGTGCGGGCTAGGCTTAAGGCCTGGGCACAAGTGCGGGCTAGGCTTAAGTCCTGAGCTCAAGTGCGGGCTAGGCTTAAGGCCTGGGCACAAGTGCGGGCTTGGCTTAAGGCAGGGGCACAAGTGCGGGCTTGGCTTAAAGCAGGGGCACAAGTGCGGGCTAGGCTTAAGGCAGGGGCACAAGTGCGGGCTAGGCTTAAGGCCGGGGCACAAGTGAGGGCTAGGCTTAAGGCAGGGGCACAAGTGCGGGCTTGGCTTAAGGCCTGGACACAAGTGCGGGCTTGGCTTAAGGCAGGGGCACAAGTGCGGGCTAGGCTTAAGGCCGGGGCACAAGTGCGGGCTAGGCTTAAGGCCGGGGCACAAGTGCGGGCTAGGCTTAAGGCAGGGGCACAAGTGTGGGCTAGGATTAAGGCCTGGGCACAAGTGCGGGCTAGGCTTAAGACCTGAGCTCAAGTGCGGGCTAGGCTTAAGGCCTGGGCACAAGTGCGGGCTTGGCTTAAGGCAGGGGCACAAGTGCGGGCTTGGCTTAAAGCAGGGGCACAAGTGCGGGCTAGGCTTAAGGCAGGGGCACAAGTGCGGGCTAGGCTTAAGGCCGGGGCACAAGTGAGGGCTAGGCTTAAGGCAGGGGCACAAGTGCGGGCTTGGCTTAAGGCCGGGGCACAAGTGCGGGCTAGGCTTAAGGCAGGGGCACAAGTGCGGGCTAGGCTTAAGGCCGGGGCACAAGTGCGGGCTAGGCTTAAGGCCTGGGCACAAGTGCGGGCTAGGCTTAAGGACTGGGCACAAGTGCAGGCTAGGCTTAAGGCCTGGGCACAAGTGCAGTGCTGGCTAGAATCAAGGCAGGGGGCACAAGTGCTGGATATTCTTAAGGCATGGGCACAAGTGCGGGCTAGGCTTAAGGCCTGGGCACAAGTGCGGGCTAGGCTTAAGGCCGGGGCACAAGTACGGGCTAGGCTTAAGGCCTGGGCAGTCCGGGCTAGGCTTAAGGCCTGGGCACAAGTGCGGGCTAGGCTTAAAGCCTGGGCACAAGTGCAGTGCTGGCTAGGATCAAGGAAGGGGGCACAAAGCTTAAGGCCTGGGCATAAGTGCGGGCTAGGCTTAAGGCCTGGGCACAAGTGCGGGCTAGGCTTAAGGCCTGGGCACAAGTGCGGGCTAGGCTTAAAGGGACACTGTCACCTGAATTTGGAGGGAACAATCTTCAGCCATTGATGCAGGATTTTGGGGTTTTTGATTCACCCTTTCCTTACCCGCTGGCTGCATGCTGGCTGCAATATTGGATTGAAGTTAATTCTCTGTCCTCCGTAATACATGCGTGCACAAACCAATCTTGCCTTGCGCAGGCATGTACTATGGAGGACAGAGAATGAACTTCAATCCAATATTGCAGCCAGCATGCAGCCAGCGGGTAAGGAAAGGATGAATCAAAATCCCCAAAACCCCGCCTCCATGGCTGAAGATTGTTCCCTCCAAATTCAGGTGACAGTGTCCCTTTAAGGCCTGGGCACAAGTGCGGGCTAGGCTTAAGGCCTGGGCACAAGTGCGGGCTAGGCTTTAGGCCTGGGCACAAGTGCGGGCTTGGCTTAAGGCAGGGGCACAAGTGCGGGCTTGGCTTAAGGCCTGGACACAAGTGCGGGCTTGGCTTAAGGCAGGGGCACAAGTGCGGGCTAGGCTTAAGGCCGGGGCACAAGTGCGGGCTAGGCTTAAGGCCGTGGCACAAGTGCGGGCTAGGCTTAAGGCCGGGGCACAAGTGCGGGCTAGGATTAAGGCCTGGGCACAAGTGCGGGCTAGGCTTAAGGCCTGAGCTCAAGTGCGGGCTAGGCTTAAGGCCTGGGCACAAGTGCGGGCTTGGCTTAAGGCAGGGGCACAAGTGCGGGCTTGGCTTAAAGCAGGGGCACAAGTGCGGGCTAGGCTTAAGGCAGGGGCACAAGTGCGGGCTAGGCTTAAGGCCGGGGCACAAGTGAGGGCTAGGCTTAAGGCAGGGGCACAAGTGCGGGCTTGGCTTAAGGCCGGGGCACAAGTGCGGGCTAGGCTTAAGGCAGGGGCACAAGTGCGGGCTAGGCTTAAGGCCGGGGCACAAGTGCGGGCTAGGCTTAAGGCCTGGGCACAAGTGCGGGCTAGGCTTAAGGACTGGGCACAAGTGCAGGCTAGGCTTAAGGCCTGGGCACAAGTGCAGTGCTGGCTAGAATCAAGGCAGGGGGCACAAGTGCTGGATATTCTTAAGGCATGGGCACAAGTGCGGGCTAGGCTTAAGGCCTGGGCACAAGTGCGGGCTAGGCTTAAGGCCGGGGCACAAGTGCGGGCTAGGCTTAAGGCCTGGGCATAAGTCCGGGCTAGGCTTAAGGCCTGGGCACAAGTGCGGGCTAGGCTTAAAGCCTGGGCACAAGTGCAGTGCTGGCTAGGATCAAGGAAGGGGGCACAAAGCTTAAGGCCTGGGCATAAGTGCGGGCTAGGCTTAAGGCCTGGGCACAAGTGCGGGCTAGGCTTAAGGCCTGGGCACAAGTGCGGGCTAGGCTTAAAGGGACACTGTCACCTGAATTTGGAGGGAACAATCTTCAGCCATTGATGCAGGATTTTGGGGTTTTTGATTCACTCTTTCCTTACCCGCTGGCTGCATGCTGGCTGCAATATTGGATTGAAGTTAATTCTCTGTCCTCCGTAGTACATGCGTGCACAAACCAATCTTGCCTTGCGCAGGCATGTACTATGGAGGACAGAGAATGAACTTCAATCCAATATTGCAGCCAGCATGCAGCCAGCGGGTAAGGAAAGGATGAATCAAAATCCCCAAAACCCCGCCTCCATGGCTGAAGATTGTTCCCTCCAAATTCAGGTGACAGTGTCCCTTTAAGGCCTGGGCACAAGTGCGGGCTAGGCTTAAGGCCTGGGCACAAGTGCGGGCTAGGCTTAAGGCCTGGGCACAAGTGCGGGCTAGGCTTAAGGCATGGGCACAAGTGCAGTGCTGGCTAGGATCAAGGCAGGGGGCACAAGTGCTGGCTAGGTTTAAGGCCTGGGCACAAGTGCGGGCTAGGCTTAAGGCCTGGGCACAAGTGCGGGCTAGGCTTATGGCATGGGCACAAGTGCAGTGCTGGCTAGGATCGAGGCAGGGGGCACAAGTGCTGGATAGACTTAAGGCATGGGCACAAGTGCGGGCTAGGCTTAAGGCCTGGGCACAAGTGCAGGCTAGGCTTAAGGCCTGGGCACAAGTACGGGCTAGGCTTAAAGGGACACTGTCATCTGAATTTGGAGGGAACAATCTTCAGCCATTGAGGCGGGGTTTTGGGGTTTTTGATTCACCCTTTCCTTACCCGCTGGCTGCATGCTGGCTGCAATATTGGATTGAAGTTCATTCTCTGTCCTCTGTAGTACATGCGTGCACAAGCCAATCTTGCCTAGCGCAGGCATGTACTATGGAGGACAGAGAATGAACTTCAATCCAATATTGCAGCCAGCATGCAGCCAGCGGGTAAGGAAAGGGTGAATCAAAAACCCCAAAACCCCGCCTCCATGGCTGAAGATTGTTTCCTCCAAATTCAGGTGACAGTGTCCCTTTAAGGCCTGGGCACAAGTGCGGGCTAGGCTTAAGGCCTGGGCACAAGTGCGGGCTAGGCTTAAGGCCTGGGCACAAGTGCGGGCTAGGCTTAAGGCCTGGGCACAAGTGCGGGCTAGGCTTAAGTCCTGAGCTCAAGTGCGGGCTAGGCTTAAGGCCTGGGCACAAGTGCGGGCTTGGCTTAAGGCAGGGGCACAAGTGCGGGCTTGGCTTAAAGCAGGGGCACAAGTGCGGGCTAGGCTTAAGGCAGGGGCACAAGTGCGGGCTAGGCTTAAGGCCGGGGCACAAGTGAGGGCTAGGCTTAAGGCAGGGGCACAAGTGCGGGCTTGGCTTAAGGCCTGGACACAAGTGCGGGCTTGGCTTAAGGCAGGGGCACAAGTGCGGGCTAGGCTTAAGGCCGGGGCACAAGTGCGGGCTAGGCTTAAGGCCGGGGCACAAGTGCGGGCTAGGCTTAAGGCAGGGGCACAAGTGTGGGCTAGGATTAAGGCCTGGGCACAAGTGCGGGCTAGGCTTAAGACCTGAGCTCAAGTGCGGGCTAGGCTTAAGGCCTGGGCACAAGTGCGGGCTTGGCTTAAGGCAGGGGCACAAGTGCGGGCTTGGCTTAAAGCAGGGGCACAAGTGCGGGCTAGGCTTAAGGCAGGGGCACAAGTGCGGGCTAGGCTTAAGGCCGGGGCACAAGTGAGGGCTAGGCTTAAGGCAGGGGCACAAGTGCGGGCTTGGCTTAAGGCCGGGGCACAAGTGCGGGCTAGGCTTAAGGCAGGGGCACAAGTGCGGGCTAGGCTTAAGGCCGGGGCACAAGTGCGGGCTAGGCTTAAGGCCTGGGCACAAGTGCGGGCTAGGCTTAAGGACTGGGCACAAGTGCAGGCTAGGCTTAAGGCCTGGGCACAAGTGCAGTGCTGGCTAGAATCAAGGCAGGGGGCACAAGTGCTGGATATTCTTAAGGCATGGGCACAAGTGCGGGCTAGGCTTAAGGCCTGGGCACAAGTGCGGGCTAGGCTTAAGGCCGGGGCACAAGTACGGGCTAGGCTTAAGGCCTGGGCAGTCCGGGCTAGGCTTAAGGCCTGGGCACAAGTGCGGGCTAGGCTTAAAGCCTGGGCACAAGTGCAGTGCTGGCTAGGATCAAGGAAGGGGGCACAAAGCTTAAGGCCTGGGCATAAGTGCGGGCTAGGCTTAAGGCCTGGGCACAAGTGCGGGCTAGGCTTAAGGCCTGGGCACAAGTGCGGGCTAGGCTTAAAGGGACACTGTCACCTGAATTTGGAGGGAACAATCTTCAGCCATTGATGCAGGATTTTGGGGTTTTTGATTCACCCTTTCCTTACCCGCTGGCTGCATGCTGGCTGCAATATTGGATTGAAGTTAATTCTCTGTCCTCCGTAATACATGCGTGCACAAACCAATCTTGCCTTGCGCAGGCATGTACTATGGAGGACAGAGAATGAACTTCAATCCAATATTGCAGCCAGCATGCAGCCAGCGGGTAAGGAAAGGATGAATCAAAATCCCCAAAACCCCGCCTCCATGGCTGAAGATTGTTCCCTCCAAATTCAGGTGACAGTGTCCCTTTAAGGCCTGGGCACAAGTGCGGGCTAGGCTTAAGGCCTGGGCACAAGTGCGGGCTAGGCTTTAGGCCTGGGCACAAGTGCGGGCTTGGCTTAAGGCAGGGGCACAAGTGCGGGCTTGGCTTAAGGCCTGGACACAAGTGCGGGCTTGGCTTAAGGCAGGGGCACAAGTGCGGGCTAGGCTTAAGGCCGGGGCACAAGTGCGGGCTAGGCTTAAGGCCGTGGCACAAGTGCGGGCTAGGCTTAAGGCCGGGGCACAAGTGCGGGCTAGGATTAAGGCCTGGGCACAAGTGCGGGCTAGGCTTAAGGCCTGAGCTCAAGTGCGGGCTAGGCTTAAGGCCTGGGCACAAGTGCGGGCTTGGCTTAAGGCAGGGGCACAAGTGCGGGCTTGGCTTAAAGCAGGGGCACAAGTGCGGGCTAGGCTTAAGGCAGGGGCACAAGTGCGGGCTAGGCTTAAGGCCGGGGCACAAGTGAGGGCTAGGCTTAAGGCAGGGGCACAAGTGCGGGCTTGGCTTAAGGCCGGGGCACAAGTGCGGGCTAGGCTTAAGGCAGGGGCACAAGTGCGGGCTAGGCTTAAGGCCGGGGCACAAGTGCGGGCTAGGCTTAAGGCCTGGGCACAAGTGCGGGCTAGGCTTAAGGACTGGGCACAAGTGCAGGCTAGGCTTAAGGCCTGGGCACAAGTGCAGTGCTGGCTAGAATCAAGGCAGGGGGCACAAGTGCTGGATATTCTTAAGGCATGGGCACAAGTGCGGGCTAGGCTTAAGGCCTGGGCACAAGTGCGGGCTAGGCTTAAGGCCGGGGCACAAGTGCGGGCTAGGCTTAAGGCCTGGGCATAAGTCCGGGCTAGGCTTAAGGCCTGGGCACAAGTGCGGGCTAGGCTTAAAGCCTGGGCACAAGTGCAGTGCTGGCTAGGATCAAGGAAGGGGGCACAAAGCTTAAGGCCTGGGCATAAGTGCGGGCTAGGCTTAAGGCCTGGGCACAAGTGCGGGCTAGGCTTAAGGCCTGGGCACAAGTGCGGGCTAGGCTTAAAGGGACACTGTCACCTGAATTTGGAGGGAACAATCTTCAGCCATTGATGCAGGATTTTGGGGTTTTTGATTCACTCTTTCCTTACCCGCTGGCTGCATGCTGGCTGCAATATTGGATTGAAGTTAATTCTCTGTCCTCCGTAGTACATGCGTGCACAAACCAATCTTGCCTTGCGCAGGCATGTACTATGGAGGACAGAGAATGAACTTCAATCCAATATTGCAGCCAGCATGCAGCCAGCGGGTAAGGAAAGGATGAATCAAAATCCCCAAAACCCCGCCTCCATGGCTGAAGATTGTTCCCTCCAAATTCAGGTGACAGTGTCCCTTTAAGGCCTGGGCACAAGTGCGGGCTAGGCTTAAGGCCTGGGCACAAGTGCGGGCTAGGCTTAAGGCCTGGGCACAAGTGCGGGCTAGGCTTAAGGCATGGGCACAAGTGCAGTGCTGGCTAGGATCAAGGCAGGGGGCACAAGTGCTGGCTAGGTTTAAGGCCTGGGCACAAGTGCGGGCTAGGCTTAAGGCCTGGGCACAAGTGCGGGCTAGGCTTATGGCATGGGCACAAGTGCAGTGCTGGCTAGGATCGAGGCAGGGGGCACAAGTGCTGGATAGACTTAAGGCATGGGCACAAGTGCGGGCTAGGCTTAAGGCCTGGGCACAAGTGCAGGCTAGGCTTAAGGCCTGGGCACAAGTACGGGCTAGGCTTAAAGGGACACTGTCATCTGAATTTGGAGGGAACAATCTTCAGCCATTGAGGCGGGGTTTTGGGGTTTTTGATTCACCCTTTCCTTACCCGCTGGCTGCATGCTGGCTGCAATATTGGATTGAAGTTCATTCTCTGTCCTCTGTAGTACATGCGTGCACAAGCCAATCTTGCCTAGCGCAGGCATGTACTATGGAGGACAGAGAATGAACTTCAATCCAATATTGCAGCCAGCATGCAGCCAGCGGGTAAGGAAAGGGTGAATCAAAAACCCCAAAACCCCGCCTCCATGGCTGAAGATTGTTTCCTCCAAATTCAGGTGACAGTGTCCCTTTAAGGCCTGGGCACAAGTGCGGGCTAGGCTTAAGGCCTGGGCACAAGTGCGGGCTAGGCTTAAGGCCTGGGCACAAGTGCGGGCTAGGCTTAAGGCCTGGGCACAAGTGCGGGCTAGGCTTAAGGCCTGAGCACCAGTACGGGCTAGGCTTTAGGCCTGGGCACAAGTGCGGGCTGGGCTTAAGGCAGGGGCACAAGTGTGGGCTTGGCTTAAAGCAGGGGCACAAGTGCAGGCTAGGCTTAAGGCCTGGGCACAAGTGCAGTGCTGGCTAGAATCAAGGCAGAGGGCACAAGTGCTGGCTAGGCTCATGGCATGGGCACAAGTGTGGGCTAGGCTTAAGGAATGGGCACAAGTGCGGGCTAGGCTTAAGTCCTGGGCACAAGTGCGGGCTAGGTTTAAGACCTGGGCACAAGTGCGGGCTAGGCTTAAGGCCTGGGCACAAGTGCGGGCTAGGCTTAAGGCATGGGCACAAGTGCGGGCTAGGCTTAAGGCCTGAGCACAAGTGCAGGCTAGGCTTTAGGCCTGGGCACAAGTGCGGGCTTGGCTTAAGGCAGGGGCACAAGTGCCGGCTTGGCTTAAAGCAGGGGCACAAGTGCAGGCTAGGCTTAAGGCAGGGGCACAAGTGCGGGCTTGGCTTAAGGCCAGGGCACAAGTGCGGGCTAGGCTTAATGCCTGGGCACAAGTGCGGGCTAGGCTTAAGGCCTGGGCACAAGTGCGGGCTAGGCTTAAGGCCTGGGCACAAGTGCAGGCTAGGCTTAAGGCCTGGGCACAAGTGCAGTGCTGGCTAGAATCAAGGCAGGGGGCACAAGTGCTGGCTAGGCTCAAGGCATGGGCACAAGTGCGGGCTAGGCTTAAGGAATGGGCACAAGTGAGGGCTAGGCTTAAGTCCTGGGCACAAGTGCGGGCTAGGCTTAAGGCCTGGGCACAAGTGCAGTGCTGGCTAGGATCAAGGCAGGGGGCACAAGTGCTGGCTAGGCTTAAGGCATGGGCACAAGTGAAGGCTAGGCTTAAGACCTGGGCACAAGTGCGGGCTAGGCTTAAGGCCTGGGCACTAGTGCGGGCTAGGCTTAAGGCCTGGGCACAAGTGCGGGCTAGGCTTAAGGCCTGAGCACAAGTGCGGGCTAGGCTTTAGGCCTGGGCACAAGTGCGGGCTTGGCTTAAGGCAGGGGCACAAGTGCGGGCTTGGCTTAAAGCAGGGGCACAAGTGCAGGCTAGGCTTAAGGCAGGGGCACAAGTGCGGGCTAGGCTTAAGGCAGGGGCACAAGTGCGGGATAGGCTTAAGGCAGGGGCACAAGTGCGGGATAGGCTTAAGGCCGGGGCACAAGTGCGGGCTAGGATTAAAGCCTGGGCACAAGTGCGGGCTAGGCTTAAGGCCTGAGCACAAGTGCGGGCTAGGCTTAAGGCAGGGGCACAAGTGCGGGCTTGGCTTAAAGCAGGGGCACAAGTGCGGGCTAGGCTTAAGGCAGGGGCACAAGTGCGGGCTAGGCTTAAGGCCGGGGCACAAGTGAGGGCTAGGCTTAAGGCAGGGGCACAAGTGCGGGCTTGGCTTAAGGCCGGGGCACAAGTGCGGGCTAGGCTTAAGGCAGGGGCACAAGTGCGGGCTAGGCTTAAGGCCGGGGCACAAGTGCGGGCTAGGCTTAAGGCCTGGGCACAAGTGCGGGCTAGGCTTAAGGCAGGGGCACAAGTGCGGGCTAGGCTTAAGGCCGGGGCACAAGTGCGGGCTAGGCTTAAGGCCTGGGCACAAGTGCGGGCTAGGCTTAAGGCCGGGGCACAAGTGCGGGCTAGGCTTAAGGCCTGGGCACAAGTGCAGTGCTGGCTAGAATCAAGGCATGGGGCAAAAGTGCTGGCTAGGCTCAAGGCATGGGCACAAGTGCGGGCTAGGCTTAAGGAATGGGCACAAGTGCGGGCTAGGCTTAAGGCCTGGGCCCAAGTGCTGGCTTGGCTTAAGGCAGGGGCACAAGTGAGGGCTTGGCTTAAGGCAGCGGCACAAGTGCGGGCTTGGCTGAATGCAGGGGCACAAGTGCGGGCTTGGCTAAAGGCAGGGGCACAAGTGCGGGCTTCGCTTAAGGCAGGGGCACAAGTGCGGGCTTCGCTTAAGGCAGGGGCACAAGTGCGGGCTTGGCTTAAGGCAGGGGCACAAGTGCGGGCTTGGCTTAAGGCAGGGGCACAAGTGCGGGCTAGGCTTAAGGCAGGGGCACAAGTGTGGGCTAGGCTTAAGGCCAGGGCACAAGTGCGGGCTAGGCTTAAGGCCTGGGCACAAGTGCGGGCTAGGCTTAAGGCCTGGGCACAAGTGCGGGCTAGGCTTAAGGCAGGAGCACAAGTGCAGTGCTGGCTAGGATCAAGGCAGGGGGCACAAGTGCTGGATATTCTTAAGGCATGGGCACAAGTGCGGGCTAGGCTTAAGGCCTGGGCACAAGTGCGGGCTTGGCTTAAGGCTGGGGCACAAGTGCGGGCTAGGCTTAAGGCCGGGGCACAAGTGCGGGCTAGGCTTAAGGCCTGGGCATAAGTCCGGGCTAGGCTTAAGGCCTGGGCACAAGTGCGGGCTAGGCTTAAAGCCTGGGCACAAGTGCAGTGCTGGCTAGGATCAAGGCAGGGGGCACAAGTGCTGGCTAGGCTTAAGGCCTGGGCCCAAGTGCGGGCTAGGCTTAAGGCCTGGGCACAAGTGCGGGCTAGGCTTAAGGCCTGGGCACAAGTGCAGTGCTGGCTAGGATCAAGGCAGGGGGCACAAGTGCTGGATAGGCTTAAGGCATGGGCACAAGTGCAGGCTAGGCTTAAGACCTGGGCACAAGTGCGGGCTAGGCTTAAGGCCTGGGCACAAGTGCGGGCTAGGCTTAAGGCATGGGCACAAGTGCGGGCTAGGCTTAAGGCCTGAGCACAAGTGCAGGCTAGACATTAGGCCTGGGCACAAGTGCGGGCTTGGCTTAAGGCAGGGGCACAAGTGCGGGCTTGGCTTAAAGCAGGGGCACAAGTGCAGGCTAGGCTTAAGGCAGGCGCACAAGTGCGGGCTTGGCTTAAGGCCAGGGCACAAGTGAGAGCTAGGCTTAATGCCTGGGCACAAGTGCGGGCTAGGCTTAAGGCCTGGGCACAAGTGCGGGCTAGGCTTAAGGCCTGGGCACAAGTGCAGGCTAGGCTTAAGGCCTGGGCACAAGTGCGGGCTAGGCTTAAGGCAGGGGCACAAGTGCGGGCTTGGCTTTAGGCAGGGGCACAAGTGCGGGCTTCGCTTAAGGCAGGGGCACAAGTGCGGGCTTGGCTTAAGGCAGGGGAACAAGTGCGGGCTTGGCTTAAGGCCAGGGCACAAGTGCGGGCTAGGCTTAATGCCTGGGCACAAGTGCGGGCTAGGCTTAAGGCCTGGGCACAAGTGCGGGCTAGGCTTAAGGCCTGGGCACAAGTGCAGGCTAGGCTTAAGGCCTGGGCACAAGTGCAGTGCTGGCTAGAATCAAGGCAGGGGGCACAAGTGCTGGCTAGGCTCAAGGCATGGGCACAAGTGCGGGCTAGGCTTAAGGAATGGGCACAAGTGCGGGCTAGGCTTAAGTCCTGGGCACAAGTGCGGGCTATGCTTAAGGCCTGGGCACAAGTGCAGTGCTGGCAAGGATCAAGGCAGGGGGCACAAGTGCTGGCTATGCTTAAGGCATGGGCACAAGTGCAGGCTAGGCTTAAGACCTGGGCACAAGTGCGGGCTAGGCTTAAGGCCTGGGCACAAGTGCGGGCTAGGCTTAAGGCCTGAGCACAAGTGCGGGCTAGGCTTTAGGCCTGGGCACAAGTGCGGACTTGGCTTAAGGCAGGGGCACAAGTGCGGGCTTGGCTTAAGGCCTGGACACAAGTGCGGGCTTGGCTTAAGGCAGGGGCACAAGTGCGGGCTAGGCTTAAGGCCGGGGCACAAGTGCGGGCTAGGCTTAAGGCCGGGGCACAAGTGCGGGCTAGGCTTAAGGCCGGGGCACAAGTGTGGGCTAGGATTAAGGCCTGGGCACAAGTGCGGGCTAGGCTTAAGTCCTGAGCTCAAGTGCGGGCTAGGCTTAAGGCCTGGGCACAAGTGCGGGCTTGGCTTAAGGCAGGGGCACAAGTGCGGGCTAGGCTTAAGGCAGGGGCACAAGTGCGGGCTAGGCTTAAGGCCGGGGCACAAGTGAGGGCTAGGCTTAAGGCAGGGGCACAAGTGCGGGCTTGGCTTAAGGCCGGGGCACAAGTGCGGGCTAGGCTTAAGGCAGGGGCACAAGTGCGGGCTAGGCTTAAGGCCGGGGCACAAGTGCGGGCTAGGCTTAAGGCCTGGGCACAAGTGCGGGCTAGGCTTAAGGCCTGGGCACAAGTGCGGGCTAGGCTTAAGTCCTGAGCTCAAGTGCGGGCTAGGCTTAAGGCCTGGGCACAAGTGCGGGCTTGGCTTAAGGCAGGGGCACAAGTGCGGGCTTGGCTTAAAGCAGGGGCACAAGTGCGGGCTAGGCTTAAGGCAGGGGCACAAGTGCGGGCTAGGCTTAAGGCCGGGGCACAAGTGAGGGCTAGGCTTAAGGCAGGGGCACAAGTGCGGGCTTGGCTTAAGGCCTGGACACAAGTGCGGGCTTGGCTTAAGGCAGGGGCACAAGTGCGGGCTAGGCTTAAGGCCGGGGCACAAGTGCGGGCTAGGCTTAAGGCCGGGGCACAAGTGCGGGCTAGGCTTAAGGCAGGGGCACAAGTGTGGGCTAGGATTAAGGCCTGGGCACAAGTGCGGGCTAGGCTTAAGACCTGAGCTCAAGTGCGGGCTAGGCTTAAGGCCTGGGCACAAGTGCGGGCTTGGCTTAAGGCAGGGGCACAAGTGCGGGCTTGGCTTAAAGCAGGGGCACAAGTGCGGGCTAGGCTTAAGGCAGGGGCACAAGTGCGGGCTAGGCTTAAGGCCGGGGCACAAGTGAGGGCTAGGCTTAAGGCAGGGGCACAAGTGCGGGCTTGGCTTAAGGCCGGGGCACAAGTGCGGGCTAGGCTTAAGGCAGGGGCACAAGTGCGGGCTAGGCTTAAGGCCGGGGCACAAGTGCGGGCTAGGCTTAAGGCCTGGGCACAAGTGCGGGCTAGGCTTAAGGACTGGGCACAAGTGCAGGCTAGGCTTAAGGCCTGGGCACAAGTGCAGTGCTGGCTAGAATCAAGGCAGGGGGCACAAGTGCTGGATATTCTTAAGGCATGGGCACAAGTGCGGGCTAGGCTTAAGGCCTGGGCACAAGTGCGGGCTAGGCTTAAGGCCGGGGCACAAGTACGGGCTAGGCTTAAGGCCTGGGCAGTCCGGGCTAGGCTTAAGGCCTGGGCACAAGTGCGGGCTAGGCTTAAAGCCTGGGCACAAGTGCAGTGCTGGCTAGGATCAAGGAAGGGGGCACAAAGCTTAAGGCCTGGGCATAAGTGCGGGCTAGGCTTAAGGCCTGGGCACAAGTGCGGGCTAGGCTTAAGGCCTGGGCACAAGTGCGGGCTAGGCTTAAAGGGACACTGTCACCTGAATTTGGAGGGAACAATCTTCAGCCATTGATGCAGGATTTTGGGGTTTTTGATTCACCCTTTCCTTACCCGCTGGCTGCATGCTGGCTGCAATATTGGATTGAAGTTAATTCTCTGTCCTCCGTAATACATGCGTGCACAAACCAATCTTGCCTTGCGCAGGCATGTACTATGGAGGACAGAGAATGAACTTCAATCCAATATTGCAGCCAGCATGCAGCCAGCGGGTAAGGAAAGGATGAATCAAAATCCCCAAAACCCCGCCTCCATGGCTGAAGATTGTTCCCTCCAAATTCAGGTGACAGTGTCCCTTTAAGGCCTGGGCACAAGTGCGGGCTAGGCTTAAGGCCTGGGCACAAGTGCGGGCTAGGCTTTAGGCCTGGGCACAAGTGCGGGCTTGGCTTAAGGCAGGGGCACAAGTGCGGGCTTGGCTTAAGGCCTGGACACAAGTGCGGGCTTGGCTTAAGGCAGGGGCACAAGTGCGGGCTAGGCTTAAGGCCGGGGCACAAGTGCGGGCTAGGCTTAAGGCCGTGGCACAAGTGCGGGCTAGGCTTAAGCCGGGGCACAAGTGCGGGCTAGGATTAAGGCCTGGGCACAAGTGCGGGCTAGGCTTAAGGCCTGAGCTCAAGTGCGGGCTAGGCTTAAGGCCTGGGCACAAGTGCGGGCTTGGCTTAAGGCAGGGGCACAAGTGCGGGCTTGGCTTAAAGCAGGGGCACAAGTGCGGGCTAGGCTTAAGGCAGGGGCACAAGTGCGGGCTAGGCTTAAGGCCGGGGCACAAGTGAGGGCTAGGCTTAAGGCAGGGGCACAAGTGCGGGCTTGGCTTAAGGCCGGGGCACAAGTGCGGGCTAGGCTTAAGGCAGGGGCACAAGTGCGGGCTAGGCTTAAGGCCGGGGCACAAGTGCGGGCTAGGCTTAAGGCCTGGGCACAAGTGCGGGCTAGGCTTAAGGACTGGGCACAAGTGCAGGCTAGGCTTAAGGCCTGGGCACAAGTGCAGTGCTGGCTAGAATCAAGGCAGGGGCACAAGTGCTGGATATTCTTAAGGCATGGGCACAAGTGCGGGCTAGGCTTAAGGCCTGGGCACAAGTGCGGGCTAGGCTTAAGCCGGGGCACAAGTGCGGGCTAGGCTTAAGGCCTGGGCATAAGTCCGGGCTAGGCTTAAGGCCTGGGCACAAGTGCGGGCTAGGCTTAAAGCCTGGGCACAAGTGCAGTGCTGGCTAGGATCAAGGAAGGGGGCACAAAGCTTAAGGCCTGGGCATAAGTGCGGGCTAGGCTTAAGGCCTGGGCACAAGTGCGGGCTAGGCTTAAGGCCTGGGCACAAGTGCGGGCTAGGCTTAAAGGGACACTGTCACCTGAATTTGGAGGGAACAATCTTCAGCCATTGATGCAGGATTTTGGGGTTTTTGATTCACTCTTTCCTTACCCGCTGGCTGCATGCTGGCTGCAATATTGGATTGAAGTTAATTCTCTGTCCTCCGTAGTACATGCGTGCACAAACCAATCTTGCCTTGCGCAGGCATGTACTATGGAGGACAGAGAATGAACTTCAATCCAATATTGCAGCCAGCATGCAGCCAGCGGGTAAGGAAAGGATGAATCAAAATCCCCAAAACCCCGCCTCCATGGCTGAAGATTGTTCCCTCCAAATTCAGGTGACAGTGTCCCTTTAAGGCCTGGGCACAAGTGCGGGCTAGGCTTAAGGCCTGGGCACAAGTGCGGGCTAGGCTTAAGGCCTGGGCACAAGTGCGGGCTAGGCTTAAGGCATGGGCACAAGTGCAGTGCTGCTAGGATCAAGGCAGGGGGCACAAGTGCTGGCTAGGTTTAAGGCCTGGGCACAAGTGCGGGCTAGGCTTAAGGCCTGGGCACAAGTGCGGGCTAGGCTTATGGCATGGGCACAAGTGCAGTGCTGGCTAGGATCGAGGCAGGGGGCACAAGTGCTGGATAGACTTAAGGCATGGGCACAAGTGCGGGCTAGGCTTAAGGCCTGGGCACAAGTGCAGGCTAGGCTTAAGGCCTGGGCACAAGTACGGGCTAGGCTTAAAGGGACACTGTCATCTGAATTTGGAGGGAACAATCTTCAGCCATTGAGGCGGGGTTTTGGGGTTTTTGATTCACCCTTTCCTTACCCGCTGGCTGCATGCTGGCTGCAATATTGGATTGAAGTTCATTCTCTGTCCTCTGTAGTACATGCGTGCACAAGCCAATCTTGCCTAGCGCAGGCATGTACTATGGAGGACAGAGAATGAACTTCAATCCAATATTGCAGCCAGCATGCAGCCAGCGGGTAAGGAAAGGGTGAATCAAAAACCCCAAAACCCCGCCTCCATGGCTGAAGATTGTTTCCTCCAAATTCAGGTGACAGTGTCCCTTTAAGGCCTGGGCACAAGTGCGGGCTAGGCTTAAGGCCTGAGCACAAGTGCGGGCTAGGCTTAAGGCCTGGGCACAAGTGCGGGCTAGGCTTAAGGCCTGGGCACAAGTGCGGGCTAGGCTTAAGGCCTGGGCACAAGTGCGGGCTAGGCTTAAGGCCTGGGCACTAGTGCGGGCTAGGCTTAAGGCCTGGGCACAAGTGCGGGCTAGGCTTAAGCCTGGGCACAAGTGCGGGCTAGGCTTAAGGCCTGGGCACAAGTGCGGGCTAGGCTTAAGGCCTGGGCACAAGTGCGGCTTGGCTTAAGGCAGGGGCACAAGTGCGGGCTTGGCTTAAGGCAGGGGCAAAGTGCGGGCTTGGCTTAAGGCAGGGGCACAAGTGCGGGCTTGGGCT